>NC_138596.1:10803221-10899858 GCF_964289735.1 Phaethon aethereus | reverse complement strand
CAACCAAAAACCACAAAGTCTACTTCTACCGGTTTGGTTTTCACTTAATTTTTGCTGATGCGGGTTTTTAAACCAACTTAGCACAGTCTGCTTGTTTATACTTATTTCCCATCCCTAACTGACACAATCATCCCTTAAAAATTATTTTCTGGGGACGTTTTAAGCGTCTTTGCCAACAGGGGAAAAAAAAAAAAAAAAACAGAACACCCACGAGAGAAACACCGAGGCTAGGGTACATAAACCAAATAAAGATGTCTGGCTGCAATGAAATGCCACATTTTGGGATCCACCCGCAAGCAACAGGCAAACAACCGACACAGCCCGGCCACGGAGAGGGACTGACTGCCTGAGGCAGCGTCAGTGCCCAGGGAGCCCAGCGCAGCCCGGGACAGGACGGCCCCGCCGCGGGAGTGAAGCCGGGCGGCTCCGGTACACCTCAGAGAGGTCCCGGGAACACTGACTGGTTTCCAGGCTGGAAGAGCTGGAGTAGTGAGGCGAGAACCCCGTCACCCGCACCCGGAGCCAGAGGAGCTGGCGAGATCGGGCCCAGCCCGGCGCCCCGCGCCTGCCACAGGACTCGGCCCAGGGAGCCTGCAGCGCCCGGCCCCGTGCGAGCCGGGGCGGCCTCATAGCCACACTCCCACCGCCGCCCCCCGCGCCTGCTGCCGGGCGGCTCCAAGCCGAGGCCGCGGCCCCCGGACCCCGCTGGGCGGAGGGGACAAGAGGGCGGGAGGGCACCACACCGGGAGGGAGACGCGGCCCGGGGAAGAGAGCAGGGAAGGACACGCCGGCAACGGGGCGCGGGAAGGCCCCCCGCTCCCGCACGCCTCTCGCCCGTCAGGGGCGGGGAGCAGCGGCGGGGAGCGCTCGCACGCGCCTGACAAGCGCCGCGGGCCAGGGCGGCCCGAAGGCAGACGAGACCCCGCCGGCAGCGCGAGCCCCACCTACCGCGGCCGCCGCCGCCGCCGCCTGCCGGTGCCGGGCCTGGGCCGCCGCTGCCGCCCACCACGTGACCGGGCAGAGGGGGCGGGCGCCCCGCCAGGCGCTTCCGGGTGCGGGGCGGAGGGCGCGCGAGCGCTTCCGGCGGCCGAACAATGCGGTTCCGAGTCGCCGTCCTGGGCTGCGGCGGCGGCGGCTGTAGGTCCCGGCGGGCTGGCGGGGCGCGGGCGGCGGCCCTGGAGCGGGGTCCGGAACGGGCCGCGGCTCCCGCCCCCGCCGCCGCCGTCTCCGCCGTCGCCGCCGCGGGCCGGGTTCGGCGGGCGGCCCGGCCCGGCCAGGGGCGCGGCGGGGCGCGGGGCCGCCCGGTGGGCGCGGCTGGTGGCCGGGCCCGGCCCGGCGGTGGGGCGGCGCGACCCCAGGCCCGGGCGGCGGCTCACGGCGGCTCTCCTCCCCTCTCTAGGTCCGTAGCCGGAGGCCGCGGCGTGCGCTGCGGTAGGAGCGGCCGCGGGTGCCAGCGGGGGGACGCGGCCCGTCGCTACAGGTACCTGCCCGCTCCCACGGGGCCGGGCGGCGGGGCCGGGGAGCGGGGAGGCGGGGCAGGGCCGGGCCCAGACAGCGGTCTCACCGCTTTTGCGAAGCACTTCGCGTTTGGGCATTGTCTGGAAAAGCTGCGCAGGCTGTTGGCTAAGCTGTCCCGGAACAGGATCTTCCCGGTTATCGGTGTTCAGGAGCCGGTGGCCGCTTGCGGTCGGTACAAGCCGAAGAAGCACCCGCTTCAAGAGCGGCGGCGCTGCGCGGAGAGCCTGCCCTCCCCTCGGCTAACCAGCAGTTAGGCTTGGTCTGCCACCCTCCCGAGAAGGGGGGTTTGGGGTTCGCTTGATGGCTTTTTTTGTTGTTGTTCTGAGGGTTAGTAGGAGTGGTAACCGAATGTGTGTCAAGGCAAGTCAGTTCTTTTCTGTTTCTAGTTTCTCGTGATGTGACTCTCGTAATTTGCCTGAGGAACGCTGAGGAGAAGGGGTTGGAATAGTTGTGCTGTGTCAGCAGCATAATACGGCATTACCTTGGCATGGGCATTTTAACTCCATTTACACGGTAGTATCCCAGTGTGGAAGAAACGGGTTCGCAAGTAGACTTCATTCATCGCTTTCAAGAGGAAAACACAAAAAGAAACAGTTTGATACTGCCTGAAATTCACTGAAGATACTTCATGATGATCTGTTTCTACCATTTATATTTGCCAGAGGCTATTACCTCATAAAATTAAACTTTTGCCCTAGAAATCGGGATGAGTCAGGCAGCACTGAAGACAGGATGACAAAGAGACTAGCAGCTCTACTTTCTGTAGATTCAGCAGAACTGGTTGTACTGCAGAATGATGCTACCCCTGTTTCCAAACTTTCCATAGTCTTCCGTTTCTGAAGGCTTCTGAAATCCTTTTGTAATTTTCACATGCCATACACTGAAGATATGCTTGATGGGCTCAAGTAGTGAGGTCACATCTCTGAATGATGTCTGATCAGCAAATTGAAGCAACCCTGATTATCAACAGATACTTCTAAAAATGTTCCTCTCTGAACCCTTGTCTTGTGTGTTCATTCATTTGCACTAGGCATGACTCCATTTCCTGTTGTGTATGCCGAGCTGATATTTCATACTCCAAGACAGCAGTATGTGCTTTTATCTATAAACTTCAAAGCTTCCTTTCAAGCTTTATGTGGTGTTTGTAATAGTTGTGAGGTGTAAGTTTTGCTTTGTTTTGTTATTTCATCTCACCAAATCTTGCATCATTTAGCCTCCTGTGATTTCTTCATTTCCTGCAATCCCAGTTCTCTGGAAGGATTGCATGAACAGTGTTTCACTGAGAATCAGTGTAGTCTTATAAATTCTTAAAAGAACCGTTGAAAGACAAAAGATTGGTACTTGCTTTATGGAGGACCCACTGTTCTTAATTACAAACAAGAACAGACTTCCTAGAGGAGTGATCTTCCAAAGAAGAATACAAGAAACAAGACTTCCTACATTCCCCAGGTATTCAAAACAGGGAGCTTAGAAGGCATGACTTATATAATGAGGGGCCATACGGAAGATCTTTTTCTGTGATCTTCTTAAAAAAAAAAAAAAGACACACAGCAAACCAACCCCCACAAAAAACCCTTAAAAGACAATCTAAAATGATGCATTAAACCCAGTGCTGCAGATATCGCAAAGCTTGTGTAGTCCTTCTTGCTAAAAGACTGGCTTGTCAAAATTACAGTTACTGCCAATGAGACCTGTCCTATATCAATA
This sequence comes from Phaethon aethereus, assembly GCF_964289735.1. Classification (NCBI taxonomy): domain Eukaryota; kingdom Metazoa; phylum Chordata; class Aves; order Phaethontiformes; family Phaethontidae; genus Phaethon; species Phaethon aethereus. Next base: position 10,896,633 of record NC_138596.1, on the reverse strand, counting down.
TTCCTGCAAATTGTGCAGTATCCTAGAGGAACTGTAACTCTTATGAGCAGTACATGATAGATGCTGAAGGTTAAGAGGAAGTGCCAGGTTCAGTCTCACTTTGAATTGATTTCTTATGAAAGCTATTTAGGCATTAAAGGAAATCAAGAACCAAAAGTTAAAGGAATGTCACTGTTATTTGGTAAAGACAAAATCTCTGAGGAGTTTTAATGTAGAAGCAAAGCTTAACAAGAGCTAAGGCTGCTAAAAATACTTCATGGTTTCCCTTTAAATTCCAGACAACTAGTGTGGAAAACATCTTAACTCTTTAGGATACTGCTTCAGGAGAACTTCTGTCATACCACCTCTACTTAATATTCAAGCTGCATTAAATTAAAAAAATGTAAAAGATATTGTAAGGTGAGGTGTAAATTGATATTTTTTTTAAACTTTTAATAGACATTAGTATTTACCTAGGATAAAGCATGACATCTGATTAAACACACACTTTATATTATTACTTTAGAGCCTCCTAACTTGCATTTTAGAAAACAAAAAAGTTCTCACTTGTTTTTTTTTCCTTGCTGCTTTTCCTTAGGTGTGCCAAAATGTCAGAAAGATCAGATATTCTTCATTTCAAGTTTGACAATTATGGGGATTCGATGTTACAGAAAATGAACAAACTGCGGGAAGAAAACAAGTTTTGTGATGTCGTGGTCCATATAGATGATGTTGAAGTTCATGGACATAAAATTGTATTTGCTGCTGGCTCTCCCTTTTTAAGAGATCAGTTCTTACTAAATGACTCAAGAGATGTAAAAATCTCTATACTGCAGAGTTCGGAAGTGGGGAGGCAGCTGCTTCTGTCCTGTTACAGTGGCATTCTGGAGTTTCCTGAAATGGAACTGGTAAACTACTTGACTGCCGCAAGCTTTCTGCAGATGAGCCACATTGTTGAGCGATGTACACAGGCCCTCTGGAAGTTTATAAAACCGAAGCAGCCATTGGAGAGCAAGGAATGCGAACAGCAAAGTGACTCCTCTGAGCTGAAGGAACATCAAGGAGATGACGATTCTCTGCAGCAAGATTCACCTTGTATCCAACCTTCAGAAGACAGTATGGACATGGAGGATAGCGATATTCAGATCATCAAGGTGGAGTCCATTGGGGAGGTAACAGAAGTTAGGAATAAGAAGGATCAGAACCAGTTTATTTCTTCTGAACAAACTGCACTGCATTCCTCAGAGCCTCAACACTTTCTTATCAACTCCACTGTTGAAAACAGAGGAAGTGAAATAGAGCAAAACCACCTCCACAACTATGCCCTTTCATATGCTGGCAGTGATAACATCATTCTGGCCTCTAAAGATATGTTTGGGCCCAACAACCGAGGTATAGACAAAGGCCTCCAGTGGCACCATCAGTGTCCAAAGTGCACAAGAGTATTTCGGCATCTGGAAAACTATGCTAATCACTTAAAGATGCATAAACTATTTATGTGTCTACTCTGTGGCAAGACGTTCACTCAGAAAGGCAATCTCCACCGGCACATGAGAGTGCACGCAGGCATCAAACCGTTCCAATGTAAGATCTGTGGGAAAACATTCTCTCAGAAATGTTCCTTACAGGACCATCTCAACCTGCACAGTGGGGACAAGCCCCATAAGTGTAACTACTGTGACATGGTTTTTGCGCATAAACCCGTTCTGAGGAAACATCTTAAACAGCTACACGGTAAAAATAGCTTTGACAATGCCAATGAAAGAAACGTTCAAGACATAACAGTGGACTTCGATTCATTCACATGTAGCACTGCTACAGACAGTAAGGTCTGTCAGCAAGCTGATGCAAGCCAGGTACTGGATGCAGGGAAGCTGCCTCAGGCTGTGCTCAGTTTAAGAAATGATAGTACCTGCGTCAATTAAGCAATTAAAAACAGCCCTTTGTAGGGATGATGACTTGAGAGGAGCAAGAAGTTGGTTTGGGCTCTTACCTAAACTAATGGTATGCCCTGAAAGGCTACGGATGGATGGATGGATGGATGGCGGGTTGGATTGCAAAACCTGGCAGGTCTTCGGCCATCGTTCTTAGTCTTACTTGATATTTTCTGTGAATAGCAATCTTCCTTCAGGTTTCTGTCTGTGTCTCTACTGTGGATTATGGGGTTAATTGTTTCATTTCTCTCTGATTAGGAGACTCAAGACTAACACCTTTTGAAAGACTGTTGCTGTGGGCTGCAAGTAAACCATCTGCTGTACAGTTAGAGGCCTCTCTGTGTCTGGGCAGATGGAGGAAAGAGCAAAGAGGACAAGTCTGTGAGATAACCCGATTTTTTTTTTTTTTTTTTTAAGCACTGGATAACTGAAAGCACTCCACATAGTTTAAATTTAAACTTACCTCTTAAAATGATCTTTCTCTGATCTTACCCTAGACTCTTACAATTGAAATGAAGTATTTTTGTGTCACTTTTTGCCCTTTCTAAACTATTTCAAGAAACTTCTGCTGCCAATCAACGCTATCATAAAAGCTCTCAGGGTTTTTAACTTCAACATGCATTATGAAAAGATAAAACCCTAAGTGATTTGGCAGGGTTAGCTGATCATTGCATACAACTGTTCAAAATTAGAATAAATTGCAGCTCTGGAATGTGAGAGGCCAGTGCCTGGAGTACAAGTATGACCTACTTCTTACGCTGTCATACCTAGGATTTTTAAAGGGCACTTACCAATGTGTGTACTGAGACAAGTGGAACACTTCAGAACTAAAAATTATCATCCATCTTCAAAAAATTTTGCATCACATCAGCCACAACGGTTGTTGGTTTTAGAGCAAAGCTGGAGTGGAGAAATACTGCTTTTTGACACTGTGAAAAGAATCTGTTTTAAAAGCTGCGATGTATAACAACTCCATGCTTTGCTTTTTTTTTTTTTCTCCTTAGTTCTTGTATCTCTCTCCTTGATATCTAATAAGGGCCACATGTCACTTAACTTGAAAAAAGAAACAAAAATACCTGCCATAAGAACATGAACAACATGAAGTTTTATGATTTTTTTGGACATTCAAAGAATACTTTGTTTTTCAAGTGACCTGCATAGTTCATGACCATTAGTGTTTTACAGAGCCTAGGATGAGGTAGCACAATTTCCGTAGGTTAGTATATCAGCTATTGACTGTTCTCAGCAATACCTCTTGTATACCGCCTTAACCATCAAATGTAGCGGGAATGGCATGTTAATTGGGATTCTGGGATTATACTATATTGCTTCTCAAAAGTGCCATGGAATTATCCGCATCCCAGTCAGGCTGAAAGAAACTAATTTATCTGAGGAACACCATTCCCAGTAGAACAGCACTCTTATTACACTGAAGTGTAGCATAGACTAATAATCAAATGGCTGATCCTCAGTAGAGAACTGCTGTTTATATTAGGAATAAGTATTTCTTCCAATGCAGCTCTTTTCCACAAGGTTTGCCATGAGGCTGAGATTATGCTTCCTACCTAAAAGTAGTACTGTTTGTGTGTTTGAATGAGAGGGTGGGGGTGAAAGGCTGCTATTGTATGGTGAAAAATGTTAAACAAGTATGACCAAAGGTGTGTTAGAGCAAAAGATGTTTTGTATGTAATTATCAAAAGTTGGTCTTGTTCTTCAGACATGTGTGTGTAGAAGCCAGGATTTCCTTATGCAGATGTTACACTGATGTAAGATAAAAAGCGTTAATGTTGCAGAACACTTTCAGAAATCCACGTACTTTCAAGTAGGAAAGCAAGGTGATTCTGTGAATCAGTTTTTGCAATTGAGTTCTTAAACTACTGTACTTGACTGTTACATGAACTATTACATGGACAGCTATGAAGTAAGCAATGGAAATGGAGTCAGGGCATTACATCCTTCAAGTTGTAGCAAATACACTTAGGCCTAAAATCTAACTATTTGGTACTTTTAAAAATTGTTCAGGTTCCTGGGGCAGAAAATAGGTTTGCATGGGAAGAAAACCTGTTTTTTCTTCTTAAAGCCACTCGCTTTCAGAATCGTTTTGAGCTAAAACTGACCATGATAGTTGCATCTGACACTTCCATTTTGTCTTTAGGCAGAATCTTCTGTATTGTTCAAACATTTTGATAAAATATTATTCACTATATGGAAATAAGTTATAGCGCTAATGTCAAAATGAAGATAGACATGGAGGAATAAGAGCTTGCAGAGCCAGGTCAACGTGCTGTAAGGGACTGGTGAACAATCTAACCAGATATGAATGTGGACGTGATAAAGAAAATGGTCTTCTGCCAAAGAAAGGAATAAAACTGTACAAATGCTAGAAAAAGTGGCAGCAAAATGGACAGTATTGAAAGTTTTGTCTGTCTGGGAAGGTTTTTTTGTGGAATTATGAAGCTGTAATGTTACTGCAAGGAGAATACAGCTTGTTGAAGTAGCCATGGGTGACCTGAAGCTGATAAGAAGAGACAAGGGGTTTCCTAAGAAACAAAAAAATGATTTGGTCAAGATATATAGGTTTTCAATCCATCCTGTGCTGTGGGGATGTCAACGTCCAAGAAGGCTGAGACTGCTGGCCATTCAGTTAAAAGGCTGCTTGTGGTCATTTGGTGAGACCATGGCAGAAATAAATAGGAAAAAGCAGAAATGCAGAAGACTGCTTCTTCAGTGAAAATGGACACATCTGTTGGATGAAAAGTGACTTCTTACTAATGTCTGTGCCTTTGGCCTGGCAAAAGGGTGCAGACCAAAAGATTTATGCAGGAGGCGGCTACGTGACTCCAGAAACACTGGAGATCTAAGAGGGCAATACGCTGATGGCACGGTGCAAAGTGCACTGGTGGTAGAGTATCTAAGATTTGCCCCTATATGGAACAGACAAGTGAAGAGTGTAGAAGAGGTATTAGAAAAGTCTGTCTGATGCTTCTTCTCTGAATTACAGATTAAAATGGAGTGAGAATTACTATAAATGGAATATAAAGAGGCAGCTCGATTATAGAATAAGATGAACTTAATTGTCCATGTATGTAAACTGTTGTCTTCGTTGCAATGTTCCAATTAGTGAAAGACTAGATCCATTGGTTATTGCTACTGATGCTGCATATTCAGATGAGGACTATGGCGGTTATCATAATCTGTGTGTTAATGTGTAGAATACTATTTGCTGGTAAGTGGATAGTCTCACAACTTAATGTGCTGTACAACTTCCTGCATATCCTAAAAATAACTGAAGTCTATTACAAAAATATTTTAATAACTTCTTGAATATATTAGGATTTTTTTATGTTGGCATTTTATTTATTTATTTTATATAGAAGAAGAAAATCTTAGAACACTTAGGTTTACCAGAGGTTTAGGCTCACCACTTTTCTGAGTGGTGGTAGCTTGTGTAGCATGTGTTCCTGCAGCATGTGGTGCAGCTGCACAGCCTCCTGTATAGATCAGGGATGAGTCTTTCCTTAATTTATTTTTTTGTTTTAGAAGACATGTTTTGCAAGTTAGTAACTGAAAAATTGAAATGTCAGTCTTTTTTTTTTTTTTTCTTTTTTCCCCTAGCTTTCTGGCAAAACGTAGATAGCTGCCGCTGAACTTTTGTTGAAATAACTTAAAAATTAGTTGTGTGGGGCTGATTTTGGTTCTGGTGTCATTGGGAGAAGTAATGGCGAGGAGGGAGAATCAAAATGTGATACAAACCGAAGCTGTTGAGAGAATTCTAAAGTCACGTTAAATCTTGATTTTTAAAAACAAAGTGGGGGAAAAACAGTTGGCCTTCCTGACTTGGTGAGGGTGGAGAAGACAGGACGGACGTTTTTCCTTTGAGATTGTATAATGGACGGACTGAGCATTAGCTACCTCTTCAGTGACTGGCAGGAGTCTTACACGACGTCTTATTACCAAAGCAGGCGGGCCGGTGGCTGGCGGGCAGGTTCCTCCCCGCGCAGGGGCCGGGGAGGAGGAAGCTGCGGGGCCCGGCGCTGCGCCTCTCCCTCGGCGTGTTCTCGCTGACGGCGCCCGCCCCAGCGGCGGGGCGAGGAGGAGCCCCCGGGCAGCGGCTCTCCGAGATGCCTTACGGGGGCGGCGGCGCGCCGGGCCCGTACCTTGCTACCTCTAGCGGGCGTTTGGCGAGGCGCGCCCCTCTGTCGGTGCGGCACGGTGTCCCCCGGCGGCAGCCGCTGTAGCAGTGCCAAGTCTTCTAATAAACGTGCTGCTAACTCTGTCTGTCGCCGCCTCTCATTTCCCGCCGCGATAACGGCGCCCGGGGGGCATTGGAACCGCTTCCGGCGCCGCCGCCGGAAGGGGCGGGCGGGGGAAGCGCTTCCGGGGCGCTGCGGCACCGGCGGCGGAGCGCGCACCGGCTGCAGGGAGCGGCCGGGCCGCGGCCGGTGAGTGAGGCGGAGGGCGGGTGTTGTTAGCGGCGGGCGGCTCCGCGGAGCCCGTCGGCCGCCGCGCGGGGAGCGAGGCCGCGGCTGGGCCCTGCCGGCGGGGGCGGCCTGGGCTCGGCGTGAGTCTCTCCGGCGTGTGCCGGTGCCTCCCCCGCGGGAGGAGCCCGGCGCCATGGCTGCGGACTCGGAGGTGCTGCACTTCCAGTTCGAGCAGCAGGGGGATGCCGTGCTGCAGAAGATGAACCTCCTGCGGCAGCAGAACCTCTTCTGCGACGTCTCCATTTACATCAACGACACCGAGTTCCAGGGGCACAAGGTGATCTTCGCCGCCTGCTCCACCTTCATGAGGGACCAGTTCCTGCTCAACCAGTCCAAGCAGGTGCGGATCACCATCCTGCAGAGTGCCGAGGTGGGCAGAAAGCTGCTGTTGTCTTGTTACACGGGGGCTCTGGAGGTCAAAAAGAAGGAGCTGCTGAAATACCTCACCGCTGCGAGCTATCTCCAGATGGTTCACATTGTGGAGAAGTGTACCGAAGCTTTGTCGAAATACTTGGAAATAGACGCTTCCATGGAGAACGCTAATCAGGCTGCAGAGAGGTGTCATTCGTCAGACGCTGAACTGAGAAGCGGGGATGACATTGTAGATAAAGATTGTGAAATAATTGAGATCTCTGAAGACAGCCCAGTGAATGTAGAATACCCTGTGAAACAGGAGAAGGGGGATGTCTCTCATCCTCCAGTGCAGGGCTTGATCTCGGAAAGAAAGGACGCAAAAACCCCAGAAATACCAACAGTTGAAATTGGATATAAGGATGATGAAATCTGTATCTTCAGAATGGATTCTATGAGCGTAGTGAATGTAGAAAACGATCATTTTCCTCAGCCTTGCACATCCTCTAAAACAAATTTATATTTTCCGGAAACCCAGCACTCCTTGATAAATTCTACAGTTGAAAGCAGAAACACAGAAATGTCAGGAAATCAATTTCAGGCTTTTGTCAGTGACAATCCAGAAGGAACGTCTAGTCTGATGAATGGGTTCCAGAGCCTGGATGATTCTGGCAATTCATGGCGGCACCAGTGTCCAAAGTGTCCAAGGGGATTTCTGCATCTTGAGAACTATCTCAGACATCTAAAAATGCACAAACTGTTCTTGTGTTTGCAGTGTGGCAAAACATTTACACAAAAGAAGAATCTCAACAGGCACATCCGGGGGCACATGGGCATCCGCCCCTTCCAGTGTATGGTGTGCTTGAAGACCTTCACTGCCAAAAGTACGCTTCAGGATCACCTGAATATACACAGCGGTGACAGGCCCTACAAGTGTCATTGTTGCGACATGGACTTTAAACACAAGTCTGCTCTTAAAAAGCATTTAACTTCTGTTCATGGAAGGAGTAGCAGTGAAAAACCAAACCTGAACACTATTACGAAAGTTAAAATAGACTATGATTAATGGATGGGTGGATGTGGAGCGAGGCTCCATGAAAAGCTCCTGCCTAGTCAAATTCTAGATGAAATTCTAGATACACATCCCCACGTAATGGAGAGAAGCACAAATATGTGACTGGTGATCAAAAGACGGGCCTTGCAAGCAGCAAACTTGGCTGCTGCAGTAAGGTTGCTATCGCTATTAAGTGCGAAAAAGGTATTTACTAGTTGAAAATAAACTGCAAAATATGTGAAAAACTATTTCATGTTTCTCTTCTGTTATCCTGGACGCATTCTGATTCCACACCCCTGCCAATTACATCTTGCACTCCCCTGTTTCAAGGGCTTTCAGTTTTTTAAAGTTTTTCAGACTGTTACTGATACTGCAATAACCTGAAGCCTGACCCGTGATGTTCCTGATCTATATCGCCTAAGGAAAGGGGATGTTTGTATTTATTCAGCAAATCAGTCATTCCCATCCAGTTCATGTATTATTTATGGTGAAATCATCCCCTTACTTGCCCAAAATTTGCTAGGTCTTTCAACAGAAAGGAGGCACGTTTTCATACTCAAGCCTGTCATATTTAAGAGCGAGCACACAACAAACAAAAAATAATCAAGGAAGCTTTCAAATTGGCTCTTGCAAACAGAAAATTGGTGAAAGAGAAAGAAACAAACTGTCACCTTGCAGTTCATTTTTAACTGGATACTCTCATTAGAAGTACTTGCTTTCAGTTTTATGAATGAGTTCTGAATTTTTGTAAACTACTTCTGATTGGTTTTTTCTGTCATACCAATGTTTTGCACCTGTATTTGACTAACTCTGATTAAGTTAGTCCTGTTTCTTGAGTTGTAACATTTGCCTTTATTTTTATCTGAGATTTCTCAGATACATACACCAATGTGAAAAATTAAGCTGTGTGCTGTTACATAGTAGCAGTTTCTAGGTTAATTTTGAAAAAGAATCCTTTCTATCTTGTTAGGAACAGCTTAGACATAGAGGTCTTCTCATATTCTAATTCTGTGATACAGTAAAACGGTAACGATGTGTGTTTGGATAGGTGTGTTTGTACTTCGTCAAAGGTCATTTCAGTTTCATCACAAGCATCAAAAGCCCTGTAATGCAGAATCTTTATCCTGTATCTGTCTTTGGTATATGTTTCTTCCACTTACTGTGATATGAATAAAGAGTCTATTGAGTTGTTATTATGAGATAATGGCACTTACATTAGATTCCCTCCAATTAGCAAAAAGCAGTAGTTCTTCATCTTGTCTATGTCACTAGGGTACACGTTCCTTCAAGTTTCAGAAGTGCTGTTATGAAGTTCTTGCTCCGAGTCCAGAAGTCTGGCCCGTGTGCTCTATAACCTGGCTGTTTTTAAAATACAAGACAATATTTTTTTATGTCAGTTTACAGGTTTCACCTATTTTCCTTCCCTGTGTCTGTGAGTGCACCAGCCATTGCTTGGGGTTTTATTTATCAGCTATGTGAGGGGCTAAGTGGTGCGTTACCTGCCATGCAGTTTCCTGTTGTTATCTGTAATAGGCATGGTCAGCTGTGCCAGCATTATCACTGTCTTCAGCTCTTGGAAATTTCAGTTGAAGAGTTTTTAAGAACTTTTAATGAGGTTTTTTTTAAGCTCTTCATCTGATATTACTAAAACTTAAAAGTACATATTTGTTGGATTGCAGCAATATTTGCAGTTCATACTAGGCCTTATTGTGGTAGGCAGCATATGTCTTCCTCAGAAACCTTGTAGTCTAGGCAAAGTAGTGTGTTCTGAAGCTGAGCATACCGCTAGTGCTGTATTCCTCCAAAAATTCACAAAAATGTCTGACTTTACGTAGACAGTTGACTTGTGAAGGACTCCATTGTATTGGATCACTGGAAAGGCATGCGTGCAAGTCTGCATACCGGGGTGTCCCTGTGAATAATGACTGAAATTACACCCCCCAAGTAAGTTGCTAGTGTGACTGTGAATTAAAATCACCTGGTTTATCCAATACTTTAAGCATAAGGCTCAACCTTTCACAATCTCTGCTATAATTTCATATTAAAAGTTGATAATTTGCTTTACTTTGGTGATTCTTAACTATAGTAATTGTCATGACAATTACTGTAGTTAAAAGGTTTGGGAGTCATTTATGGTGCAACCTGACATTTTGAAAAAAAAAATTGCATTTTGTAGCATTGTCTTCTGTTTGCATTCATTAGTCTGTCACTTTACAGCCTTTTTGACCTTGTGATTACTATTGTTTCCTTGTTTTTCACAGAATACCATTAATTTTGGATTCTCATTTGCATAAAAATCGAGTCTGATTTTCAAAAGCATGCTAATACCTGCACTTGCCCTTACTATATGTACAGATGTTAACTTGGGTATACGTACAGGTTTGCATGTAGCTTTTAATTTGTGTCTACAGACTTAGTTACTTAACATAAACTCCTTCATCCTTGGAAGAAGTCATAAAACAACGAAAAAGTTTACTTCCCTCCCCTCATCCTTTTTACATTGGGCTGCTGTTACTGTAGTTAAGTAAATAAATGTATTGTGCATTTATGGGACAGATTTGGTTCAACTGTGCTTAAGTTTATTCAGTTAATATGCATTTTTGGCAGGCGTATTATCATTGATAACACTTCAAAAGATCATTCCATGGTCTTTGTTTGACTGGTTTTTATAGGTGGGTATAAATGGGTATTTCCCTGTGCGTCAAAGTGGAACAGAGGCTGATCTTTTGAAGTGCATCTTCTATGGGAGCAGGGTTGCAAGTTATTTCAGTTTGCTGTTGTACTGCATGTAAACTTGAGAGGGAGTCTTGTTGTGTGGTGGGCCAACAGCATGTTCTTCTGTTTAGTGGCTAGATTGTCTTGGTAAGCTTTGTGAACAAAAACTAATTTATTTTGTGCACATGTTCACATTAAAGGTGTTTCTTCTCCCCTGTCCATACATGTAACCACTTGTCCTGTCATAAGAGAATAAACAAAATGCAAACAAGACATTGTTTCAGAAATACATACACTTTCTTCTAATGGCAGTTAAGTAAGTCAGTGCATACCTTAGTATTTAGTATTTTGGCTTGCTGTGGTGACTAAACAAGATGTTGTAAACAAAATGTGGTGTTCAAGTGGCAGTCATTTAGTAACACATTTTTTCTGTCCTTTAGAAGGGTCTATCAGCAGCACCTATTTGCCAGCTGAATGCTCCCTCCTCAGAAATCACAACTCTACACCACCTTGGCCTTGATTAAAACAGCGACCACAGAAATGAGGTGCTTCTCCCAGGCTCTTCTCTGGGGTGGCCTGTGGTAAAGCAGCAACCCTGGCGCTCCCGACACCGCCTTTGTACCGTGCTGGCCGTGAGGCAGTCTCGCCGGGCTGGGGGCGCCTGTGTGGCGGCTTCGTCCCTCACCTCCTCAGGAGGCCACAGCGGGCAGCACTGGGACAAGTAACGTGCGCCAGAGATGGCCTCCAATCCCCTCATCCTTCTGCGCGCTAACAATAACAATAATAATAATAACAATAAAGTTATAAATTAAAATTTTAAAAGGAAAATAAATCATCGACACTATCAGCGAAGACGGCGCGCTGCGCGTCAAGGAGCCGCTGAGGCGCCACTGAGGTTAGGCGCGCCGGGAGGGGGCGCTGGCCACGGCGGCCGCCGCTCTGCCACGCTATCTCAAGGGCTGCTGGTTTCCTCACGGCGGCGGCGCACGGCCGACGGCGCGTCTGTGCCTCCGTCTCGATGGTAGCTCCCCAGCCGGCTCCCACAATGACCCGCGACACCCACTCTCCCCCAGCCCCCCCGCCGTGGTCACGTGCGGGGCGGTGGCGGGCGCGGCGCGGCCGTTGGGCTCTCGCGCGGCGGCGGGCGGGTCTCGCGAGAGGGGGCGGGGCGGCGCTCCCGGCTGTCAGCGCGATGAGGAGGCGCCGCCGAGGCCCCCGCCGCTGCCTCCGCCGGGCCGCGCCGCGCTGCCCGCCCCATGGCGTGTGAGAGGCCGGGGCCGCCGCCTGCTCCCGGCCCCGCCGCCTGCGCCTCGCAGGTAGGAGCGGGCTGGGCGGGGGCGGCCGGCTCGGGGGACGCGGTGACCCGGCGGGGCCCCGCCCGCCCCCCCCCCTTCTTCCCCCGCCTCCTGGCGCCCTGCGGGGTCCCGGCGCTGCGGAATCCGGGGGGGGGGGGGAGGCGAAGCGGCCGGGCCTACCCCGTCGAGCGCGGCCTGTCAACGCCCCCGCCCCGCCGGGTACCGGCCGCTGCCGCGGCGCGGGGGAGGGGGCTGCCGGCGCTCTGCTCCCCCCCCCCCCGCCGCTAGGCCGCTGGGCCAGCTGGGGGACGCGGGGCAGCCATTTGATGGCGGCTCCGAAATGACGGCGAGAGCCAGGGCCGGGCACAGGTGCGCGGCGCGCCCGGCGGCTGCTGACAGCGGCCTGGCGGAGCGAGCCGAGGCTGCCAGGAGAACCCGCCGGGCCTTCCGCGGCCGGGGCGGCTCCGCGCTCTCTGCGCTGGCACCGGCGAACGTAAGGCGGTGAGGCTCCCGGTTACCTCGCTGGCAGCCCTTTCGGGACGCCTCAGCTCCGAGCCGCCTGTTCTGAGCTGTCCTCCAGTACGGAGGAGAATTGCACCGGTGTCATGAGTATTGCCGCTGCTGCGGAGCTGTGATTTAGGGTAATGGTGGAGAAGAGTGACGGTGGAAAATAGGCCCTAGAACTGTACCCATCGTGTCACGTTTAACGTGTCTTAAACAAAAAAAAGCAAAACAATTGAGCAGGAAAAGCGTGTCTTAGTTCTGCTGATGCTTGAGGTGCACTGAGTATTTTAAGTGTAGAAGTCAGCACAAAGCACGGGAAGGGGCAGCAGTGTGATTGGAGAGCGATGAGTATTCAGTTACAGTCAGGTTCAAAGTGGAATGGCATATATCTGTAATGAGAGAAAATAATGTCAAAGTTTAGGCTGACAAGTGGGAAAATTTATGTGGGTCTGTTTCACTTTAAGTGCAAACTTGGGATTTTGGTTGGGCTTAATTGTAATTCCTGTAACTACTCTTGTGGTTGTCCTTTCATGTTCATTATAGCTATATCATAGTGTTGAAACAAAAGTTAAAAACAGCCTTTCAGATTACAAGGGTGTAAATTTGTAATTGTGGCAGAAAAGATGTTCTCATTTAAAATGAGAACCTACAAGTACAATTGTAAATCTTCAGAATCAAAATACTGTTATTAGACCTTTGGTCTTTGTTAAACATCTGTGGAATTTCTAGAAATTGAAGCTTGTGTTGCTAGTATAAGTATTATTCTGTGAAGCACTGAATTCTTAATTTTTGTAATTAATCACTTTCCTGACACCTGCATGCCTTTTTAATGATTTTTTTCTTGTTTCTGCAACATAAGCAAAACTTTCCACAAGAAAAGGTTTCTTATTAACTCGTGTTCCTGTCTTGTTTGAGGTCGTCGCCATTCCTCTCAAAAATATTAAGTTCCAACAATTTGAGTGTCAGTGCTTGAGATATCTCAAAGTTAAGTCTTAGTCTTGAGTATTGATCCCTTTTATTTAAGGCTGCTTTGATTTACTATAGATAGAATATTTACAGTGTCCAGGGGGTAATAGCTAGTAGCATTTGTTTTGTTAGGTCTATGGTACATTTTGTTTGGTAAGATCTGGTATACCCCTTAATGAGATGAATAAAGTGGTCTCTCCTTACTGACTGGACAATCTTTATGAAGGGTGGGGGAGCGGAATCTATTTATGTGGCATGTTAAGCTAGTCTGTACAAACTAAAAAGGCTTCCCCACTCTGATAGAACCCTCTGTTTTCTTGACTGTGTCTTACAATGGAATTAATATTTAATTGAAATTATTTTTAAAATGTTAGAATACAGAATATCTCTTTTGTAAAATGTGTAGTTTAAGCATGGAGGTCATGTTTAAAAAAAAAAAAGGCATGGGGAACTAAGCCATACATGAGAGTCCTTACCCCCTGAAAATATTAATGAAGAGCAATGAATTCTTCAGTGTATCTCTTCTCAAAGTAATTATGTCAAAATAGATCTGTTTAGAAATAAATTCCCTTTCTCTACATTCAGTGTGAGTTCAACTGATTTTGGTGGCAAAGAAAATTTTTCGTTTATTTGCCCTTCAGTTAGTCCCAAAAAGTCAATACTGTTAGAGGAGCTGAATTCGTATCAGACTTGTGGCAAGGACAAACTCTCCTTTCAGTGACACCTATGAAACACAAAAAAAGCCCACAGTGGCATTACATAAGTATAGGGGAAACTTTTAAAATCTAGTAACAGGATTTCTGCTAGCCACACTTGAACAGGAAAGAGCAGGTGGGAGCTGTTAAGGATACACTGACTCTCATGTTGATTGGGGGGGATTTATCACTGAATTGAGTCAACTTTGGCAGTTGCCGAGCAACCATGAACTTAAATTTGTATTAGTGAATTGTACCACTGTTCATAGGGAATTATTCTTCAGCCGCATGTTTTAGGGAGGGCGACGGGATCTAAGCTGTAATTTTCTGAGAAGATAGCAAGGGAAGCATCCCGTAGGTGTTTTGGCAAAACGTAGGCTGGATAGAGGTATATATTCTAGTATGTCACCAAGTTTTCTCTTGATAACTTTTCTGGAACTAAAATTGGGCTGTAGATCCTCCCAGTAGCATTAATGTTCAGTGAAAAAAATGTATTGAAATACTGTCTTTTAGTGGTCATTAAAGACTCTGCTTTATATATAGAATTTGCACGTGATATAGAGAGATTTACATGTGACAGATATTATGGAATGTAGAAATAAGCAAGTCTGCTCTGAAAGGGGATTTATTTGAATTTCAAGCCATCATAGCCAAGTGATGCAAAGCTATTATGGGGATGGCCCTTTTCTAAGCCTTTAATGAAGCTAGTTTTTTAGATCTATGAATGATGGCTGTTGAAGAGAAATTAATAAAAGATTCTAGCCCTTTCAGAGAATAATTTAATACTGATAATTTGATTATGTGGACACTAAGTTTTGGACATCCCAGTTGGGATGCTTTCAGAACTACATAATTTAGGAAGGAAGGCTTGAAAAAGATACCTCCTTGTAGTGCAAACAAATGGTTAATCTGCATAAATGGAAAATTGTAATGAAGATCACTTTAAAAAGAAAATACCATGATCTCTGCAGTCAACATTAAGAGCAAGTCAATATCAAGGACTCTTTAATTTAATGATTAAAAACAATTGAATTCTAAGATTTAGTCTTAAATCCCTAGTGGGATTGTAATTGGACTACCTTAATTTGTGAAAATGCCATATAATCCCACAAGGTTTTTCAAGATTTTCCTTCATGTGTAAAGATGACCTTCCTTTGTTCAGTACTGACAGAATTACTCCATGTCATATTCTCGTACAAGCTCTGCTTACTAGCCTTCCCTTTGCCCGTCTGCCACAAGGGACGTGATCAAGTAGGCCTGAGCGGAGCAGACCTAATGCGGAGCTACAAGACGACAGCTTCTGTTCAGAAACATGGCTGATGGTGATGCTGCTGCTTCTCTTTTTCCTAGGCGTTTGCCTAGGCTATGAGGGGGCAGAGTTCAAGCCTTCAACTCTCCCTTTGGAAAGGGATGAAACTTGCATGTCTCACATTTTGGTAAATGCCCTGACTCTGGGCAATGTGCAGCTTTGAAGGGGAACGCTCTCTACCTTATGTTGAACCCATTTCACTTTGAAGAGAAGAAAGTTTTCTTAGGCCGAGATCCATGCTCACCATGCTGCCTAGGAACTGGGGCATGTAGCTGGGGAGGAGGCACTGAATTGTTTTGTTCCTTGCTCAAAGTACTATGACTAAATTTGATCCAATGACTGATTAGCAAAAATGCACAAATGATCTTTAAAAATGAAGCAAAATCCAAGTTGTCTGCTTGGACAGTGTGGATGTGGCGCTTCAGGACATGGTTTAGGGGACACGGTGTCACTGGATTAATAGTTGGACTTGGTGATCTTGAAGGTCCTTTCCAACCTTAGTGATTCTGTGATTCTGTGACAGCTGAAGATGAGGCTGCAGTCGTCTTTGAATATTAAGTCCTTTTATGTGTGAGGATTAGCTTCAAGGAGAGGGACTGAAATTGCCTCATCTCTATGTGTGTGTTTAGATGCTGCTTTGTAAGATAAAAGCATGGGTTAAAAGTATTTAAAGTAATTAGCTTTCTTAGTGCAGGCAACGTTCAGCTCAACGTGCTGGCTCAGTATCGTGCCATGGGGTTCTGAAACCTGTCCTTGCCTTGCTTAACAAGTACTGATGCTGAACTTGAGAGGCCAAGCACCAAATGTTCTACATTGCCCTTTGTAGATCGAGCCCTCTGTCTTCAAAGGTTTGTTGGAATTTCTGCAGATTTGTCATGTCCCTACCAAATAGCCCTTTATTATATCTGAACAAAATGTGATATTTTTTGGCTGGGTTCTGGTTGGCTGGTGCATATATGGTGATAGATCAGAAAAGTAGGCAGAACAGACAGATAATCTAACTGCTGAGCCTGGTGCTGCAGCCTTTCCTGAGAAGCATATGGATTTGGACCTTTTTCCAGATACCAGCTTTCATGGAACGTATGTGCATTTCAGACATGGCACATCTCTATCAAGTTTACTCCAAAATGATCCAGGGGTCCTGAGGTTCATGTGAGAGGGGAACAGCCTAATAGAAAGTATGATCACCTAAGCTTCTTGAGGTTTCTTGAGGAAATCAGGATTAAGTGATAGTTATCATGTCCAAAAGTGGTTGAGTAAGTACAATGACTTGGATTAGTTGTAAAGAATGTCATGGGATTAGGTAGCTAAAAATGAATGTAAAATAAGAATGTTTAAATTTTGCAACTTTATTTGTGTATGATACAGCTATTTGAGAAAGGTTGGGAGGCTTCACCTTCCCCCCCTCCAGTTTCATCAAATATTCTGGTCTAAAATTATCATGAGAAAAATCAGTCACTGTTACTCCACTCCATTGCAGCCATTACTGCACTGGGAAAATGTTACTGTATTAGCAACAGAAAATTACTCAGATATAATAGTTTTTATTTATTATGTAATTTCTGAACTTAGGCTTGTGCATTTTCCAGTTTGCCATCTGAAGTATTGCTTGCTTCTAATAGTAATACTATAAAATTTATTGTAACTATACTATGTAAATGTATTTTAAGTAAAAACTGCCATGTCTTTTCAAGATGTTTACTTTCTATGTGTGTCCAGTTTCTGTACCAGTCATTTCTTTGGGATTTTTTTTTTTCAGGGTGCTTCTACGTTGACAGGGAAGAAAAGCCCTGTCTATGTGTAGAACATAGATAGCAGGTCTACCGCAGTGAACAGATAGACCAAGGGTAATTGTTCTAACTGAATATACTATTAAAACAAACCCAAACTGATTTCTAGTTTGCTGCCTATATTATGCTCTCCTCCTTGTGTTTGCTCAGTTTAGAGCACTGGAGCAATTTGCTCTTCAAGAGGACATCCCTGAAATACATTGTTTCTGACAAGGAGCAAGAATCTATTAAACATTTGGCTTATGCTTTTTGTAGACATTGACATGGTAATTAGGAGATGTGAGATTGTTTTCTTAACACACTGGAGTGCAAGAATGGCAGGATAGCTGGCATGCTTAATAAAGTATGGAGACTTCCTCGGTGTATGGCTGCTTGAAGTTTTAGGAGTTGAGTGCTTTCCCCAGCTGTTTGCTGACTTAATTAGCTTTTTTTTTTCTGTCAAGAAATCTGAAGGTCAACACATGCTTAGTAGAATCTGTCATTTCTGATGATTAAACACTCCAAGATGGATATTTAGAAATCAGTGGTGCACACTTGAAAAATGTGTTGTGTTTCATTTCTAAGCTGGTCAGCAAAACAAACAACTACATTTTAAAAGCTTGTAAACAGAGAGGTGGCTGTTTCTTGCAAGTCTCTGAAGTATCTGTGGAAACTGAATGCGGGTGCTGCCTCAGAGCAGGGATTCCTGCATTTGAGATAATTAATGAGCAGTGTGGAAATAGAGGCTGTTTATTAGGAGATAGTCAGTGACCAACAACATATCAGTAATTGAGCTCTGTGTGTACTAGCTTTTTCTTCCACTTTTCCCTGTATGAGTCATGGTAGTAGCACACTTCCCAGAGTCGTCTAGTTTGTGCTGTTACCTGTGTCATGCAGTCAGACAGGTGAGAAAACATCGATAGTGTTCCTAGGTCAGCAGTAGTTGTTGATGTTTCTGGTAATGCTGGCAAAAAGCTTTAAGGGAAGTGTTTCCTGCAAGGCTTTAAGCTGCAATTCTGTGCATCGCTTGTCCTGCTGTTTTGGTAGGGAAGCTGAAGTAGATGTGCTAAAGAAATGGTGGGATTCTTTATAGAGGAATTAAAAATCTTTCTAGGCATGTTGGCTCATTGTTTGGTTTTGCTATTATTTGTTTTGCCTTTGAACTTCCTTGGTTAAAAGACATACGTAGTAATAGCACATTAAAGAGGACTGCAACTTTTTTCATCCCTGCAAGAGCTTTGATTGTGCATTCCTAGAAGTTGGATGAAAATCTGTATTGTCCAGTGCATGTGAATATGCTGGCTTATGTTGAAAGTGTTACCTCAGCAGTTTGGTTTTGAAGGGACAGGTTCAACTTCCAGATTGCTGTGTTTTACACTGGCTATGGGAACTAATTTGGGGGAAAAATCGCTGCATAATGTTGAAAAGCTCGCTGAGATAAGGACAGCTTGTACAAAGTATCCTGTTACTTAAAGGGCACTGAATGTTCATAGTACTAAATAGAATTCCTAAACAGATGGTCATAATTAACATAAAATACATCCACAGATAGAGTCTATTTGGTGTTCTAGTAATTATTTCAATGGTCCGATACTTCAGCATTAATTAAACTGTAGCAGAGCCAACAATGGAATTGCAGTAAAGAATTACAAAATTCAAATGCGGAGGGGAGATCTCAGCTTCCTCAAAACAATTACCTTTTTCCTGTCATTGGAGAAAAAAAAATAGACTGTTAAACATGTAATTAAAACATTTGTATATTTGCATTTCTAACAAGCTGCTAGGAGAAGCTTGTTCATAGCCTTGAAGTGAACTAACTGGTCTCTAGGTTGCATAGAAAGTCAACATCATGGCACATTGCAGCAAAGGGTGGGGCTCTTTAGCTCTTAGAAGCAGCAGTGAATTTAAATCTTCATGATGAAAGCTTGACTGTAAACGGTTTTGGTGAACTTTGTAGGCCTGTTATCTTTTTAAAGAACATAAGTTATATAAGATGGGATGTCTTTCAAAACAATTTCTATAAATCCATATTTTCTTTGGAATACATTTATGTAAACAGTTTGTATGGTACTACTGCACAGAGTGAGATGTTTCAAGAGAAAAGACTTAATAGCAAGCCACTTGAAGTTCTTGCTTGTCTTATCATAAGTTTTACCCTAAACACCTGGATTTTCAACACATCAGAGATTTTCTCGCTGTGAGTTCATGGAGGTGGAGTTGCATTATTGTGTAAGGTAGAGATGTGAACAGCAAAATTGAATACAGCAATCTCTGCCCTTGAGTGCTCCAGTGGGTTCTTGGGAGAAAAGGGGGATGTAACACAGGAGAATCAAAAAATGAAAAACTAATCTCTCATTCTTTTAGTGTTTTCTTATGATCCTTGTTAACTGATTTTTTTAATAGATTTGTCTTTTACAGAAAGAGGAAATGTGTCTTAAAGAAAGCAAAGATGTGTTTAGTTTGGTGTCTGGTTAATTCTGAGTAAGATCTGCAGAAGGAAGGCACCGTTCTACTTCACTTCAAATGGAAATAACTTTTTAACTCCCCACTTCCCTTACCCAACCCAACCAAACCCACCCACCCCACCCCCCCAAAAAAAACCAAACAAAAAACCCCAAACAATTCTGTGTCTTTTCCCCACCCCAGGCCCATTTTACAACCAGGGAGTGCTTTCAGGGTTTTGAAAACTTGTGGTGAGATAGTGTGAGAGATGGTTACTGTGATTCATGCCTTTACAATTTCTGTGCCAATAAATGTCTTCCTCTTCCTATGCTAAAGGTGTATTTAATCCTGCAAGAGGAACTTTAATGCCATTTATTGTGTATAGGTTCGACTTCAGCTTATGGTAGTCTGCATTAATTCAGTTCATGAGCCTTTTTTGGTACAATTATTAAACTAACACAAAGTTGGTTTTTTTGAGTACTTCAACATAAGGATTTGCTTTTATTCTGTAAAATATTGAAATTGTGGGGTTTTTTAATTACAAATCATTCTAAATTACCAGAAATCATGTTTTAAATACTCTGTTATTCACTTACAGCTGCCAAAACATAGTACAGTGAAATAATGGTCTGCTAGCCTGCTAAACAAGTGTCCAGCTTCCACAATGCCTGTGCAGGCAGCTCAGTGGACAGAATTTCTGTCCTGCCCAATCTGCTACAACGAGTTTGATGAGAATGTGCACAAACCCATCAGCTTAGGTTGCTCTCACACTGTCTGTAAGACCTGCCTGAACAAGCTTCATCGCAAGGCATGTCCTTTCGACCAGACTGCCATCAATACAGACATCGATGTGCTTCCTGTAAACTTTGCACTCCTCCAGTTAGTTGGAGCCCAGGTATGATTTAAGCAGCTCTATGTTTTGCCACTTTGTGTTATTACCATTTACATGCTGGTTGCAATACGTGTGCTGATCTTTTTCCCTCGTTTTAGTCTAAAAAAAAATGGTAAGACTTTAACTTTGTAATGTTTAGAAGACCACACATACTATAAAAGCAATCACACTATTTTCAGAACCATCCTCTTCTCATAAAATGAAAACATGTTCTAGTTGTAACCTGAATTCTGGTTTAAAAAGGCTCTTGAACTGTGACTGGAGAAAAATACCCATTAGGAAATAGACAATTATCTGCCACAGCTGTCATTAGAAAAGTGAACCCGCAGATTGCACTTGTTCATCGTACTCTTGCAAGTAATCTTGTTTCTACATGTCACATGTTCGAAACTAGCTAGCTGTTTAACCAAGTTTCAGAAGTGTGTGTGCATAATTTTTTTTTTTTTTAAATATGCATGATGGCTTTTCAGTTGCATTTTCAGACACTGGCTAATCAGGCCAGGAATGTTCCCTGTGTTGTCTCATAGCAGTGGCAAAACAGCGATTATATAATCAGGACTGTGCTTTATGGAGACTAAATAAGTCTGTTCACCTTACACTGATTCATATGCTTTTTCGTATTACTTTTGCTGTAACACCTGAGTAATGCAGTAAGAAAATGCTTTTGACTTTGCTTTTTAATGTCTTATGCCTTGGCACAGCTATTGGTAATAACACTATCTATGTCCATGGTTTTGTTTGTCAAGTTCACGTGCTCCTTTCATTTTTTTATTTCTAAGTTTGTGTCAAATCACTGCCTTGATCTTACAACATTCATTTTCCTGGTCTCCTGAATTCTTGCAATGTCTTTCAAACAATTTAACGTATTGTGACTAATGCTCCCTCTATTTTCATTGTCTGACCTTGTTACTCCGAGTTTTTTCCACCAAGTTAAATTTGCTAGTTTTTCTCTTTGAAGATTTCAGCATGCCCAAATTATGCCTAAATTAATTTTTTATCTTTGCTTTTGATTTTTTTCATATTTTCTTTCCAGTTAATTTTGTCTTATAACTTGCCTTGTCTGTAGTAAATCATGCTGATCTCGTACACTGATCATCCTCTCAAATCTTGTGTTCTTCACTCATCTTTTACATACCTTCTCATCAGACCTTGGTTGTTTTCTGCCCTACTTTTGTTCTTAATGTGTTGAGTACTAACAAAAATAATCTTTCATCATCCTGATCCTCATCTTGAGTCCTTTTTGTTATTCCTTATTACATTCTGCATACCTTGGGTGGGTCCTGTCTTTCACATCTCTAAAAAGCAGCGTACATCTGCAGTGTTATGTAATTAACAGTAGTGGTGTTGGTACCATCATAGGCATACGAGATAGGTCAGGCGGGTATATGTAATTCTTGTCCCCCCTACTCCCCCTTGCATTTTCTTAGGTACCTGATCATCAGACAGTAAAGTTGAGTAATGTAGGAGAGAACAAACATTATGAAGTAGCAAAGAAATGTGTTGAGGATTTGGCACTCTACTTAAAGCCATTAAGTGGAGGAAAAGGTGAGTCTGTACTGAACAGCGTAATTTTGATGTAGCTTACTTTTAAACACAAAACATTGTGTTTCCAGCACTGATTTTAGATGTCAATGGGACAATCCTCTAATTTTTGTAATAAAATTTCCCTTATGTCTTTAAAAGCTTATTCACATGTGTAATACTTTTTAAAAATTATTTTAAGTTTACAAAATACTCGTTTTTATTTAATAATGTTACCTTAGGGCTAACTTTGTACTAAAGCTGAACTTTCCTCAAAGGATGGGTTTGATATTAATTTGAGACTTTAATTAAAATTCTTTTTGATAATGAATTACACAGAGTTGACTAAAGAGAAGGGAAGATACCTGTGGCTAGTATCTAAGTCCTAGAGAAAGACACATACTACTTGACATTTTTGTTTGTCTTATTTGGATAAATTTGTCTGATTAGAAGCAATAGTTTGCCTTTTCTCTCTCTCTTTGAAGGTGTTGCAAGCTTGAACCAGAGTGCACTAAGCCGTCCAATGCAAAGGAAGCTTGTGACACTGGTGAATTGTCAGCTGGTGGAGGAAGAGGGTCGGGTTAGAGCTATGAGGGCAGCTCGATCACTGGGAGAGAGGACTGTTACAGAATTGATCTTGCAGCACCAAAATCCTCAGCAGCTTTCTGCCAATCTTTGGGCTGCTGTCAGGGCACGAGGATGCCAGTTTCTAGGACCAGGTAAGGTACCTGTAGAATCTGAAACAGTATATTTATCCGTACCCTTTCTTAACAAAAAATTATTTGGAAATTTCTTCTGTTGAGTTTGAAGATGTAATTATTTCTGTTTTTCAACTTTTTGCCAGGAAGAAAGGAGAAGGGGAAAAAAATGGACAATTTAGTGAAATCTACTGTTTTAAAGTTTTTTGGTTTGGGTTGTTTTGGTGTGTTTTCCCCCCGTTATTAACTATTCTTTGAAATTGTGAGGAAGTGTTTAAAAAATCCTGGCAAACGAGTACATAAGCATGCTTTTTGCACAGTTTGTAATGCAGTGTAACTATGACACAGGCTGGTTGTACTGCTGTCTGTGATTAGAATTGGATAGGAAACTGCAGATGCTTTCTTGTTCATACTTCGGCTGTAAACACAACCAGCCTAACTTTAGTTGCAGCATACCTTAATATTAAAATTTATAATGATAATGTTTATATCTTTGATAGAAACAGCAAATTCTTAGTTAAGAATACTACTGAAGCAAGCACAGAAATGAGAAGGAAATTCTGTTTAAACTAGAAGTAGTCCTCTCTTGATTCCAATAACTGATGATAGCATTCCTGTACTGTTCCCATATTTATTTTTATACAGTTTCATGGTGTAGCATTGATGAGATGTCCAAAATGACAAAG
This sequence comes from Phaethon aethereus, assembly GCF_964289735.1. NCBI lineage: Eukaryota > Metazoa > Chordata > Aves > Phaethontiformes > Phaethontidae > Phaethon > Phaethon aethereus. The sequence continues at coordinate 10,873,342 of NC_138596.1, read as the reverse complement.
GCTACAAGACTGCACAGCGGAGACAAGTATAAAAACCGCACTACTGACGCATTTATTACTGACAATTAGTCTTAACTCTTTAAGTTTGCTGTGCGTAGAGTGCTTCTGAATGCTTCTTCCAAATCAGCAAATTTCTTACAATGTTTACAAAGCTTTTTTTTCTTATGATTAGTGAAACAAAGTAATAAGGAATTATGTTCAAGATGATTCAGATGCCTCTACTTATTGTGTTAATATATGATAGCCTTGCTGCTTTCTGGCAATATATTTCACTTACTATCTTTATTTCTGTGTGTTGAAGCTATGCAAGAGGAGGCACTGAAACTTGTATTACTGGCACTGGAAGATGGCTCTGCACTCTCAAGAAAAGTTCTGGTACTTTTTGTTGTGCAAAGGCTGGAACCAAGATTTCCTCAGGCCTCTAAAACAAGCATTGGTCACGTTGTGCAGCTACTGTATAGAGCATCATGCTTTAAGGTAACATACCAATATTTGAAGTTTGTTACTGTGAACTAGTGCAGCTCCAGAAAACCCTACCTAGGATTATAATCTTTTGCCTTTATGTAAAACATTACATAAATTCAGTTTCAACATTTAAATAATGTAGACCCTTAAGATTTTATCTAAAACTGTCATGAAGTAGTTGTTTGATATTTAAAATTCCCTACAAAAGGAACAAATGGTCACACACGGAATTAGCCAGAATAGATTCTGAAATTACTGCCCGCATTATTAAGTGCTGCCCATCATCTGCAAATTATCTCCCCTGAAAGAGGCATGAAACCTGACTCTGTAGGCATTCCTAGCCTGTTTCAGGAAGAAGTGTTAATATAATCACATTTTACTTTCTTTAGATTCATAAGACTTGGCCATGGCTAGACATGCCAGACTGGCCTGGGTGCTCTCAAAGCTTAGAATCCAATTCCAGCATGCTAAAGAAAACTTTCGGAATACTGTAGTCCTGGGAACTTCCCTAGCCCCAACAGCAGGCATGAGAGGAGGACACCATATACAGAGACTGCTCTCAGCCTGAACTCCCAACACTGTGTTTGCACACGTTTTTTACTCTCTCTCCTTTTTCTTTTGTTTGTATCTTGCTGCTTTGCACTGAAGAGGTGCTTTATTTTTGATATATAGGGATGGGTTGTTTAAACTGAATATTGCCAACTCTTTATACCTGGAGAAGAATGAAAAGTTAATTCCATGAGTCTCTTTTTCAATCACAGTTAAAAACATTATTATCACAACATCACTGAACTAAACATTAAAATAATGAGACCTGTGGCTTTCTGTTATGACGAATGCCTTCTGTAACCTAAGAGTTTTACTTAACATTTATAGTGGGCTCTCAGCTAAATATTCTGTTCTTTAAATGCCAATATCTTAAAATTTTTCTTCCTTTTTATTAAAGTCACTTCTAGAGACTTTCCTGTTTCTTTAAGTCATCCTCTAATATTGCATAGCAAAAACTACTAGTAGAACTACTAAATATTTATCTCCTGTGACTTAAGAAAATCTGATGACTTTCCTAGTTGGAAGTAGTGAGTTGATGTAGTTTTGTACCTGTGATCCTGTAAAAACTTGAATAGCTGGCTGTTCTGCTTGTGCACTGCTACCTAAGTGGATGAATACATGGAAGAAAACTAAGTATATCCTAAATATACAAAAATAATTCTTTTGTGATTTGTGCTGTGTAACTGTCTTTTTCTGATGGACTTGGAGGTTTTTTGTTGAAGGAGGAGTACTTAACTATTACTATTTATTAGGTCACTAAAAGGGATGAAGATTCTTCTCTGATGCAACTTAAAGAAGAGTTTCGGAGTTATGAGGCTTTGCGGAGAGAACATGATGCCCAAATTGTTCACATTGCCATGGAAGCAGGACTTCGAATATCACCAGAACAGTGGTCTTCCCTTCTTTATGGTGACTTGGCGCATAAATCACACATGCAATCCATTATTGACAAGGTTAGTCAAAGGGATGATTTTAGTATCTTTGTAGGATCAGATTTGACTACTGAATGTTATAATAAAAATCCAAGAACTGCTTGAGTTAACTTTTTTCTTTAGTCATATCAAATATTAATTAAAACTAGAATTAAGGTGTTTTCCCCCACTGGAGCGTATTCTTCATATGAAGACATTTTGGTTTTCAGTAGTTTAAGACTAATTCCCTTTTTTGTGTCTTATGATGAAGCTTCATAGGGCAGATTCTGAGCTGAGAAATTAAATTTCTCTCCACTGATACTCTCTATATGCCATCTGAAGACACTACATATTGCCAGTGTAATGAAAATCATTAAGATTAATAGTTCACAGTTGTAAGATGCAGCACACTAACGCTGACTTTGTTTTCAGCTCCAATCTCCCGAATCTTTTGCAAAGAGTGTACAAGAATTGACAATTGTCTTGCAGCGCACGGGGGATCCTGCAAACTTAAACAGGCTGAGGCCTCATTTAGAGCTCCTGGCAAACATAGATCCAAATCCAGGTATGCACATGAAGCTTTTTAAGCATTTCTTGATATTTTTCCTATCTAGCAAAGTAAATTATTAAGATGATAACCCCCATTCCTGGTTTCAAAATTCCCATAATTAACATAGTATATCATAAACTCTTCTTCAGGGCTGTCTGAGTTCTGTCCTAGTACTTGGTGTTTTGAAATACTAGAAGAGTTGCCTCTTATGCTGCTACTGGAATTATTGATGGAATGACAAGCCTGCTTTTAATAATTTTAGATGCAGCGTCTCCAACGTGGGAGCAGCTGGAAAATGCAATGGTTGCTGTAAAGACTGTGGTACATGGGCTGGTGGATTTCATTCAGAATTACAGTAGAAAAGGCCATGAAACTCCACAGGTAACTATATTTGATTCTTGCATTATATGTCTTCTACATTTACTGAAAGATGCAACTTCAAAAAATTGCTATTGATTTGAAATATTTTTGGCCTTTTCTGTGGAATAATTGAGGATACTGTTATTTACTGCATTCAGGTTTTGAGAACATAACATTTCTGAATACGGAATGCAGCAGAGCTTGCAGATCCATACGATGGCATAGTACTGAGCCCATCAACAATAAATTTCCTTGGTTTTCTGATTAAAAGTGCAAAATGTAAAAACATCTCATGGATGTGTTTTGTGTGTTTTAAGCCTACTTTTATATAAAAGTTTGTTAGATTGTAAGAGTAATGTCTTGTGTGTTTTGGTTTTTTTTTTTAAAGCCACAACCAAATAGCAAATATAAAACAAGTATGTGCCGAGACCTTCGACAGCAAGGGGGATGTCCAAGGGGAACAAACTGTACATTTGCTCATTCTCAGGAAGAGCTTGAAAAGTGAGTGTGGGAGACTTGACTTTTTTTGTTTCTTTGTAATTTAAATCCAAGCAATCTTCATAGAATTTTGAAAACAATTTCTTCTATACCTTTATTCATTTGGAAGAATTTGCGAATCTCTTGAAGTGACAACTCTTTACATGAAATTGAAGGTACAGTAAAGCAATGTCTGCAAATTAATTCCAGTTTTAATTTTTATTTTACCCCATATGAAGTAAAATTTCCTTTCCTGAAACTGAGTCTAGGCTCAGTGTCAGTCAGGGGTTGGTAATACTACTTACAAGAGAGAAAATGTTAATTACATTTTAATTAAGGAATAAAGTTAATTATTTGAACTTATGTAATGTGTGCATTCTTGAAGCTGTTTTCACCCAAATCCATTTTTAAAGAACTGCAGAAGTGGATCTTCTAAGAGGAGAGATGATCTTTGGTTACAAGGAAGACGTTGATGTTCTATTTGCGGGTTGTTGAGATTATAAGCACCAGTTTTTGAAGTCTTGAAATGTTTTGATACCATGTTCCTCTCAATCCCTTCATTTTGCTAGTTTTACATAGACATTAAACATCACAATAAGCACTTTTTAAGTCACCTGTCTTGTGTGTGTGTTTGTACATGTGTTTGTTTATAGATATCGCTTGAGGAACAAAAAAATCAGTGCAACAGTGAGAACATTCCCCCTTCTAAATAAAGTTGGCGTAAATAGCACTGTCTCAACCACAACAGGAAACGTAATTTCTGTCATAGGAAGCCCTGAAACAACAGGGAAGATGGTGCCAAGTACTAATGGAATAGCTAATCTAGAAAGTGGTGTTCCTCAGTTGATCCCTCGCTGTGCGGACACCTCCTTAAGAGCTTTGGAGAACACCAAGAAGGGAGGGAAGTCTGGAGCCAATGGACAGAATGTTTCTGGATCACCTACAGAATCACTACCTGAAAAGTAGGTAACTTTTTTTTCATAAAAATAACTGAGCACAACATTGTGCTTTAAGGTTATCATGGAGTCTGTGGATGGCAAACAATAGATACTGAATTCTGGTCCTGGCTTGCTGGTTGTTGCTGGTGCTCACTGGCTGCAGAATTGTGTAAGATCTTGTACTGCAGTGCAGATACTGCTACACAAAATGTGTGGATTCATTGTCAACCGATGCTGGCTCTGTTTTAGCTGTTGAATCCTCCCATGCAATATAGATAAAATGGTAAATCTCTCACTTTATCTTTTTATTCTGTTGTTCTCAGCCTGGTATCTTACTTAATATTGAGTTATTACTTAAGAATAAAACAAAAAACTTGCACTCAAAATTTGACATTTCTTAAAACCAAGAAGGCTGCACATAGTGCATAGTCCCTTAACAATCCTGGAAACCTTCTCATTTTGGGAGTTTCCCTTAGAACTTTTTAGATACTTCTCCAGGAAGCACTGAACCTCTAAACAGCTCTTCAAAGCTTTTGCCTTTACCAGCATACACTTCCAACTAGTATGTAAGCTTCTGGGTATATATCAAAGCATTTATATCCACTTCTGAGTTTTTAGGAGAAAATGTGAGATCTAATAATAGTATAATTTTGGCATATGAAAAATAAAATTCCAGAGGAAATCAAATAGCCCAGATTTCCACATTGGGAGTGTACACAAGGAGATGACTAACTGAAATAAGTAAAGATCTGCTTAATGATTTCTTGGTAATCCTTTTCAGTAAAATTGGTTCTCCACCCAAGACTCCTGTAAGCCAGGCAGCAGCTACCTCAGCTGGTCCTCCTAGTATTGGAACAGAAGTTAATTCTGTGCCTCCAAAATCCAGCCCGTTTGTTCCCAGAGTACCTGTCTACCCTCCGCATTCTGATAATGTTCAATATTTCCAAGATCCCAGGACTCAGCTGTCATATGAAGTTCCACAGTACCCACAGACAGGTGAGATGAGCACTGAATGAAAAGTAGCTCTGAACGTTTCTCTAGATAAGCCTGAATGCTGAGAAGTAACTTCTATCTTAGTTTTGTGGATTTTTTTTTTTTTTTTTTAAATATCAGCTGAATCTTCACTTAATGGAATACTAATCTGGTCTGTTGCTGAGTATAGGATGGACCTGTAATTTGCTCCCAGTGTTGGTGGTTCTTGACTCTGTGTGCTGTATGTTATGCAGCTTGTACCTCAGCATCCAGAAGAACTTGAACCTTGAGGTCGTCTTTTTCTTTTGTTAACATTTAATTGCATTTATTTAGGCTTGCTCACCTCATGCCCTATCCATGAGGGTATCCATAGTAAGGATTCAGACCCAGAGGCATAGCATGCTTCTACTGTGAGACTTGTGCTTGCTCAAATGTTTTTGAAAGGTTTCAGTCATCTTTTTAGGTTGCAGTATGCATGTTTATATTCAAGCAAACAATTGGGTGTTCTAGCATCAGGTCATTCATAAGCTCTCAAAACAAAAGCTCTGTCCCCTCTCAGACAACCCTCTCCAAAGGAAAAAGAATAAGTCAAGTGTGAAATGGTTACTTATGGACCTTTGAAATTACTTTATTTTAGGAATATGGCTTTTTATTTTAAAGATAACTATTTTAACTGCCAATATAAAGAAGTGCTTAAGATGCTGTCTCTTCAGTTACATAGTTATACCATAGTACATAGCAGTAATGTCAGAGAAACTCCCATTTTCCAAACTGGGTTGAGGTGGTAAAGGGTCAGCACTACATCTGCAAATATGGTTGTCATACATAAAATTATATTCCACAGAAAAATGATAGGGTCAGTAACAGGTTAGTAAAGTGTGGCACTTCATTCTCTGAAGGTACTTATCAACACTGTTTACAGTTTTAGAAGGTGTAAAATTCTGGGTCATTTGTGGTTACATTAAATATGCCTTTTTCCAATTTTTAAGGATACTATCCACCACCTCCAACAGTACCAGCTGGTGTGGCTCCCTGTGTTCCTCGCTTTGTGAGGTCCAATAACGTTCCAGAATCCTCCCTCCCACCTGCTTCCGTGCCATATGCCGATCATTACAGTACATTTCCCCCTCGAGATCGACTGAATTCTCCTTACCAACCTCCTCCTCCGCAGCCGTATGGACCAGTTCCTCCAGTCCCTTCTGGAATGTATGCTCCAGTTTATGACAGCAGGCGCATCTGGCGCCCACAGATGTACCCACGAGATGATATTATTAGGAGCAATTCTTTACCTCCCATGGATGTGATGCACTCATCTGTCTATCAGACATCATTACGTGAGAGATACAACTCTTTGGATGGGTATTACTCTGTGGCTTGTCAACCTCCAAACGAACAGAGGACTGTGCCTTTACCAAGGGTAAGTGAGAGCCAGAAAGGGAAGGATGTAGTCTTGGTTCTGAAGGTTATTACTGAAAAGTTGGTAAATAATTAGCATAGACCTCTTCTGTTTGTTTGGGGTTACAGTGATCAAGACATGTGACCTGGACAAAGTTCTTGTCTTGTTTTTAATGTTAATAAAATGGACTTGTAAAATAGACTACTCTTACCTGGATTAGGACCAGAGCCCCTCTGCCTCTTTAATTCCCGTGCATGTTGCTTGATGTAATTATGTATTAAGTTGTGAATTGCCATACATGGGCCAGGTTCTCTCCAAATCATTGTGAAATTCTTCTAGTGATATCAATAGAAGATTACAGACCCAAGGGAATTTGGGGGTCCAGGGTGTCCCATGCAAGCATTTGCCTTCTGATTAGAGTATGATAGGATATACAGTCCTGTATTTATTATTGCTAGGAGCCTTGTGGTCATTTGAAGACTGGTTATGATGAGCAGTTAAGACGGAAGCCAGAGCAATGGGCGCAGTACCACACGCAGAAAACTCCTCTGGTATCGTCAACTCTTCCTATGGCAACACCATCTCCAACACCATCTTCTCCTCTCTTCAGTGTAGATTTCAGCACAGAGGTGGGAAGCCAAAGAACTTCTTTATTTTCCCTTCCTGTTTCTGTAAGACACCATGTAATAATTCTAGTAAAGGTTTTATACGTGCCGTCTATTCATAAAACGAGTTTAATCTTTTAGCAAAAGGAAAGTAATATCAAATAATGCATTTATTGAATTTGATATTAAGGTGGTGCTAAACATGATTGCTGAAAAAAGGTCAAGAAGTGAAGTGATTCAATTTACCCTCACTAAAGAAAATGTAATTTTTTATGAACCAGCTTTGTGAAGCTCTAGGTTTTTGTGTAGGGAACAATTGTTTTCCATTAAGAAGGACTTTCCCTTTTATACTCCAAATGGCATTATGACATGATGAGTAGACTGAATCAAGCTGCAAGGGCTTGTCAAATCCCAGAGAATACATATCCCTGAAAAGTGTCAAAAGACATTGGTAGAACATTGTGTACTTATAAGTTCTGTAAACAAGAATGGAAACTCAATGAATAGAAATAGTGTGCTTTTGAGAAATGTCTTGTGATATTTATTTTCTGTATGTGTGAATTAAATGCATCCAAGCAGCTAGTTGAAGTACCACTGTGCCAAGCTGTGGTTTTGACAGTTACGTTGATGTATTTGAGGTGTAAGACTGTGATTATTTAGAAAACGTCTTGTAAGGTACTTGAAGTCCTGTATGGGAGCATTCAAGGTAGATCAGGATTTAGTCCTTGTCATCCAGGTTGGAGGTTTTCCAGGTCATACCTCTATCTGCCACTGGCTTATACGTTAAAGGAAAAGGCATGGCTTCCTCTCAATTTAATTATTGTAGGTATTTACCTCAAGAAACCTGCCACTAACATTGTGACATTGATTTCAGTCTCATGTTGGCAGACCAGGCAGTTATTTGTAGTGACAAACTTGCCCTTCTTTGACAGCTGTCAACTTCACTGGTTTAAAATTTGACTGAACAGGTTATGTTGTCCCTGAGTCAAGTCTTGAATACGGCTAAAACTCCTTGATTGACTTTTGAGATTATTTAATTAAATAGCAGTAAATGTCTTTTCTTATTGTAAGACGGAATTCCCGGGTTTTATTATTCACTGTTTATTTATTCCCTTTTCCATAGTTCTCAGAGAGTGTCAGTGATTTGAGTGGAACTAAATTTGAGGAAGACCATCTGTCTCACTATTCACCGTGGTCTTGTGGCACTATTGGCTCTTGTATAAATGCTATCGACTCAGAGCCCAAGGATGTGATTGCCAATTCAAATGCCGTGTTAATGGTAGGGGTTTTCTGCGTGTTATCTCATTAGTGTAATGATACTTACATGCTGATGTGTCTTCTGTTTGGTTAAACAAGCCTTTTTTTAAGTTGATAGCTTCTATTCTTAGTATTTTAACGTGTTTCTGCCCATTTTAAGTTGTTTGGAATATCTTCTCCCAGTTTTGTAAATAAGCAATGTATTTACTTCAGTGACAGAATGTAGTGCCATGAATAAAATTCTTAAATGCCTGAAACAACTATTTTAATAACAGAGCTCTGTAAATCAAACTTGTAGCCAAGATATTTTAAGTAGATGGTCTGTAAACTGGTAAGAATTCACTCATTTCAAATGTATTCTCTGATTATTAGAGTGGGATCAAAACTTATGGCTACTTAATTTTGTTTGTCTCTCCCTATAAATGTATATGTGTACACATACCTCCTTACAATTTCTGAGGCATCTAAAATAGTCTCAGAATACATTGCAGTGGCAAGCTTGACTGGTTAATACAGGGTCATTGTGGCCAGTTCAGAGCAGGTGTTTTCCATTGCAAAACCACGTTTCCTATTTGGCTTAAGCGCAATAGTCTATCTTGTGTGAATGAATCACTGGCTTTTTCAGAATTCTAAGATCTTACGTTGCCATTGTTTCAGAAAATCTTTACTTTGAAGTTACCCAAGAGCAGTATACACTCAGACAAAAGTTGAAATACTGTGGACCCAGGATAATCAATGCTGCTTTGCACCCCCAGAGAATCTGTATGAACTGTTTTCCTAGACTGCACCTCTTGGTTGTAAGGCACATTCTCCTAATGCCAACAAATCTGTGAAAATAAAATACGTGGGTTTTTATCACCCAATTTCCATGAGAGAAGAAAAACTAATTGAAAGACTTTAGGGAACAAAAAATTCATAGTATGAATCATGGAATATAGCTTACCTCTGGAGAGGTAAGAGCTTGTGCTTTTTGGTGAATTTCTGCTATATAGTGTAGCAGGTTACCTTTATCTTCTATGAAACAAGTGTTACCAAATCTTATCCCAAGCCTTGTTTGATACTGCCTCCTTCAAGTATAGGAAAGGGTCCTGAAGGACCTTAAAGAATACTGTAACTTTTTCTGCCTGGAAACACAAGGTTAGAAAAGCAAAGTTATTTCTTCTGACACTGGCAATAACTTTCTTATGGTGAGTTTACCATTAAAGGGCAATAGTTAAATCATTGCAGCCCATCTTGGCTCTCTAGTTGGACAGATTTTCAGCATTGTATTCAGCAACAATACTCAGGAAGTTACTGGCCAACTGAAAAATCTGAATAACCTCAAATAAGTCCATGCATCATCTTCTATCTCCTAAATATGTAGGATTTGGACAGTGGGGATGTTAAAAGGAGAGTGCATTTATTTGAAACCCAGAGAAGGGCAAAGGAAGAAGATCCTATAATCCCATTTAGCGATGGACCGATCATCTCCAAGTGGGGTGCAATCTCCAGGTCATCCCGCACGGGTTATCACACGACAGATCCTATTCAGGCCACTGCTTCCCAAGGAAGTGCTACGAAGCCCATCAGTGTATCAGGTACAACTCCAGGTTTCATATGACAATATATCATACATCATGAGCGTTTCATCCTATTCATGCTTACTACAGCAATGGAGATGCAAAGAACTAAAACACCTGTATATTCTACTTCAAGAACAGAGAATATAACGCATGGTATCTTAATTTGTTACAGATTATGTCCCTTATGTCAATGCTGTTGACTCAAGATGGAGTGCCTATGGCTCAGATTCTACTTCATCAGCACGTTACGCAGAACGGTATGGACCTTTTTTCTGTGTTGTGTTAAAAGTATTTTCTATAGCTTGCTCCTCTTCAGAATCTGGGTGGGGGGCAGGGGGGAATCTGGAACTATTAATAGATGTTCTTAATTTTAAAGTAAAAGATTTCTATCCAATATAAAGCCTTGGAAAAACTAGGTTAAAACTTGTGTAGTCTTTAATACTTAATGCAGCTAATAATACCCAATTACTAACAATGTATCCCTTGAGAGACCTAATCAAAGAATTGGAGTCAGGTACTGCCAAGCTGTCATGTCAAAATCTGTGATCTTGAGTAGTTTTTTTTTTCCTCAAGCTTTTTTGCTACATCTTACCCATATATGTAAAATAAGGATGTTTGCTCCATATAATGCCTTGGGATATTGTGAACCCAAATGAAGATGAAGAGCACGTTATCTTAGCACATAGTTTCTGTCCAAAAATCTAACATAGGCTGGCAAAGTTTATGGGGCCTTTGATTTAGAGAACTTGTTTTTAATTCCTAGTTTTGCCTTCTTTCTCTTAAAGGGACAGGTTCATAGTTACAGATTTGTCTGGTCACAGAAAGCATTCCAGCACTGGAGATCTATTGACTATTGAATTACAGCAGGTAAGATCAGATGATATACCATGTGAGTTTTTTAATTAAAAAAAAAAGTGATTTAGTAAAGTTATTTAAAATAAATTTTCATAGTGTAGCCTACAGAAAACAGTACAATTGACAAAATTATCATTAAGGATTAACTAGACACTAGTACCACAACGCTTAGTATGATGCATAAGGACTGCTACTTATGAGCTGTTCCATTGACATTAGCAAGGCCGTTTTGGGGAGAAAGTGGTGGGCCTAATACATGCCAGCAAATGCAGAACAAAATAAATGCTGTGCGTTAAAGGAATATCTAGTTATCCATCTAGCAAGAGATCTCTTCTTTTTGTAAGCTGGTTTATTTTGCCATTTGACAATACATGGTTTATTTGTAGTTGTTGGTAACCAATATGTTTCTTTCTGTAGGCCAAAAGTAACTCATTATTACTTCAGAGAGAGGCGAATGCACTAGCCATGCAACAGAAGTGGAATTCTCTAGATGAAGGCAGTCGTCTTACCTTAAATCTTTTAAGCAAGGAAATTGATTTGAGGAATGGTGAGGTAAAGAAAGGGGTAATTGGGATGAAACAAATCTTTGAGGTTTTTTGTATATACATAAGTGCATGCATTTTAACTAAGAGTTAAAACTCTTAGTTTTAACATTCCCAAATATTTATAACGCAAGTTAAGTTGCTGTTGTTGTTGCACCCAGTTATTTCCCTGAGATCAAGTAGGTGCATCTGCTATGCTGCTGCTCCAATCATCTGTTTACAAAATCGGAAGAATGTGACAATCCATTGCCATGCAATCATTACTTTTCATTCTAGTTGTGCGTGTTATAAATCTAAACATTCTGCAAATGGACTCTACAGAAGTGTTCAGTATTCATTTTATCTCGCTGTTTCAGTGCTTAATGTGATTAGATTTAGCTTTGTATCCTATGTTTGGGATTTTTAGGATACCTTTGTATCCTATCATATGTTTATGCCCGAAGTTCTATTTGTATCTAACTAGTTCTTTTGTATTGTAGTAATGTTGTGTCCTAGAAACGCATCTTCTGTCTTCACTTTAGTACTAGAGTGTTGTGTGAAGCAGGTGAAAAGCTAACTTGATACTTAGAGAACATATTAATTCTTTTTTTTCAGACTGATTATACTGAAGACTGTGCAGACACAAAGCCAGATCGAGACATTGAATTGGAGCTGTCAGCCCTTGATACAGATGAACCTGATGGGCAAGGTGAACAAATAGAAGTACGTACAAAAAATTTGTGTGTCTAAAGAGGTGACTGGGTCCTTTCATTTGTTATTAAAAAACTTCTAAATTTCTTTCTGAATTAGTAGACTATGTTGATGGCAAAGCCTTTTGTTTTTAGTCTTTGTATGGATATCAAACACTTGCCTTATTTTAACACTAATGTGTAGCAACTCATACTTCTCATTCAGATACTTGGCAGTTAATATTACCTAAGTTAAAAACAGCTCCCTGTGTTCTTTGTCATAGCTTTCAGCTTTTTGCTCTTTATCTTGTGATAACATTACTAAACATGGGGAGTCTGTACCTTTCCCCTTCAGTGCTGAAACTGTAGTTAAGAATGTTTTACATTGAAGTTTACATTTAAATGTGATCATTTAGTTTAAACTTTGTGCTCACCTGATTCTAATAGTAAAGTCATTTAAGTGATTGTAATCCAGTATTCTTTTATTTTTACTACTGCTCCATTGTTTGTTTGTAATTCTTTGCATCTGCCCCAGTTTCTCCTATGCTATCCTCCTTTGCTGTGCAGTCATAAAACATTCTGGTGTTCATTCCAAGCATTACGATCAACTGTCCTTTTTTTAAAGCATCATACACTTCAAAGAAATTAAAGTTCTTATGAAGAACATATTCCATAATACATTCTAATACTGGCTTACAGTACTGGATACAGCTTTTGTTTGCTATGCCAGTGGTATGTGATGCAGTACTGTAGTATGAATTGTGAATCACCATTACGTGGATGGAAGGACCTTTATCTTAGCATTTCCTCTGCCCCTAATTATTGAAACAGCTCTTGCTGTCTTTATTGCCTCCTTTGTATCTCATCTGATAAACCATTTTTTAGCAACTGATGTTTGTTGTCATTCACTGCCATCTTTGAATAATTGTTTTTTGTCCTTTTTCCTATAGTAAAATGTGGTAGACATTCCAATAGTATGAAATAAAATTAAGGAGTCTTATGATGAGACTCCCATTTCCATCAGCTTTATGTAGTGGGATGTAATAGGAAAACTTAAAGCTGGTAGTGACAATATTGATGGACATTTCTCCTTTTCTCCTGTAGGAGATTCTGGATATACAGCTAGGTATTAGTTCTCAAGATGATCAGCTGCTCAATGGAACAACCGTAGAGAATGGGCATCCACTAAAGCAGCACCAGAAAGAATCTATGGAACAGAAGAGACAAAGTTTAGGTGAAGACCTTGTGATTCTGTGAGTGTTAGACAAAACAGCAGTGTCTGCCAGTATTAGACAAACAGCAGCATCAGAATAGTTGAAGCATGATTGTTTAAGGATGAACTACATACCTACTCAGACTTGGATTAGACATCTGCATTGTGTATACATGAAGTGAGAAGAACCTGTTAAGAAATAGAATTAGGTCACAAGTATGAGAGTCACAGGATGGTACCCTTGTGCGTATGCATTGTTGTAATCGTATATACTGAAACGTGTCACACCTGTTAATACTTTTCACATTCGGTAAGCAAAAAATGCAAAAGTATTTTTATAGCTAACATAGACTGAGAAAAACTTCAAAAGGTTAGTGTCATAATGTTTGCACAAATCTCCATAGAGAGGTAGTTTTAAAAATACACTATTTTAGGTTTATATGTTCTGTAGTCTTTAATGTGTAATGCAGCCTTTGAAAGTGAGGCAGACTGCATTTAACATCTTGACCGTACCATGCCATAGTAAGGTGTTTAGCCTGTTGCTAAAAATGAGTTTGTCAGTATTTATTTAATGCACACAATTCAGTTCTGGATACTTGTGCATGTACTTGTTTAATATTTGTGTAACTTATTTTTCTCCTCAGGGAGGAGCAGAAAACAGTCCTGCCCGTAACTTCTTGCTTCAGTCAGCCGATCACAACATCTGTTAGCAATGCAAGCTGCCTGCCCATCAGCACACCAGTCAGTGTTGGCAGCCTCATTTTGAAAACTGCTCACATTATGTCTGAGGATAAAAATGACTTTTTAAAGCCTGTTGCAAATGGCAGGATGGTTAACAGCTGAAAGGCAGTCATCTTTCCAGCTTGTGACCACACCATGGAAGCATTTACACTAGCTTTTTATATATATAATATATATTATATAATGTATATTTTTTTTAAAAAAAATAATATTGGGGTCATGCATTTCCTGTGGACTCTTTGATACTTCAAGCCCCTCTCGCATTAGCATTCTGAAGAAAAAAAAAAAAACTTACTTTACTAGGGTAAGGCGTTCACTTTCCACAGATGAATGGAATTTGGACATTGTTTTACTTAAGCTTAAAGCAGCTTTTTATGAGTTTGTAGCAATCCGGTGCGGTATCTGAGCCATTCTTGTTTAAAATGGCTTCTGTAGAAAACTAACAACTCAGTTATTTAAACTAGCAGGATCCTACAATGATACATCTAGTGAAAGGAAGACTAACTTATTTGTCTCTATTTTGTTTCATGAGAGAAGAACTTGCGTCTTATTGCAGCTGCTTTTTCTTTAGTTGTGGAACTTTGGATGGAGTATTGTTTCCTGTTTGAAGACTGAGAGGTGGAGATTTGGACTTGAGACTTTTACAGGGTTAACACACCATTAGCTTTGCACTGCTACGTTATTTGCAGGTCTGTGGTGCAGTGCTTTGCTGCAGCTTTTTGTTTCCATTCACCTCCCTGCCCTCAGTTTCTGATTTAGTACTGTAGATAGACATACACAGGCTACTTGTCCAAGTAAAGTTATCAGAAGTAAACCAAGTGCCTAAGTCCTCCGGCTAATGTACTAGGTATTAATTTCCCCAAGTTATACATGAAACAGTTTTCAGCCATTTTGAGAGGTTATGCACTAACATAACAGCAATTTCACTTTTTCTTTTTCTTTCTTTTTTTATTAATAGTTCTCAACTTGGAGATTATAGAATCCAGATGACTTGGCAAAAAGTATCAGGTGCTCTTGGCTTTCCTTTGAAAACCCTGTATGTAGTGTTTGCACTGGCTAACAAGATGGTATTGCTGTTTTTTGTACTGTTTTGTTTTTAATTTAAACTAAATATTGGGATTTTAAGGCAGTTGTATTACCTTTGTTAAATGTTGTTAATCATAATTTTGTATTCAGGTTTAATTTTTTGCTTGTTCAGTGGCAACTTATTTTCAGAGATCTTGAAAATACAATAATATAGCATTATCTGACCTTCAGAGTACTGAAAAGTGTATGAATTTATGCCCTGTTAAGATGTGATTGAGAATCATATTAGACATGTCAACTGAAAATTGGTTTTCATAAATACACATGAACTAGAGCCCTGGGCATACTGTTTTTGAGAAGCTTAAAAATCCACTTTTTTTTTTTTTATAGAAAGCAGGACTCTCCCTCCTGATGATTACTATCTTCTTGTTTGTCCTCTTACTTTTCTTTGTGATAAGTTTTACATTTTTTTATGTTTTTATTAACTTCTGTGAAGTTGTTTACTCTGAAAATTGTACTGGAATATTTTAAGCCAAGCTGATCTTTCACCAGGTGTACTGCATGTAAGGGCTTTTCCTGCTAGCAAAATGCTTAAAGAGGATCATGTTACTGGTCGTCTGAGTTGTTATTTTACAAAATCACAGCTATGTGGTCGGGTAAGATTTTGATAACTGTTTTGTGCACGCTTCTGGGGGGTGGGGGTTGGCATTTCCCTGAGGGTTACTGATTAGACTAAGTAAATATTGGTGTTTGATATCTCTCCTAATGAACCTGTCCATGAAATAATTATGTTGTAAATATACCTGAAAATCCAAGGGTTAGTTTTGATATTCTGGTGTCAGTATGGAAGATCTTACACATCTATTTAATACTCAAATGTAAAGGAATGTATGTAGAAAAACAGTCAAGTAGTCTTTTCTTAGTTTCCTTTGGCTGTTGCTGTACCTTCCTCTAGCCAGTGCCACCTCATAGCTAGGATTAGACTGATGCTTTGTTTCACTTGCAACTTGAAGTGAATGGATACAAGAACCAGACCACCTTTGTCACCTTAACTTATTTCCTGTTGATGTTAACTTTAACTTAGAATGTTAGACATAAATATGATTGTTGTATATTTTATACCAAGACCATTCTGTAAATATGAATTTATATTACTTTTGAAATGCTTCTGAGATACTATTAGTTGCTGTACAATGTAATTCCAAAACAGATATGCAAACAAGTATGTGTCTTTCATGGATATTTAAACAGTGAGATCTTCCATGTTGAAGGTGATGTAATTTTTTTAGAAGATTTTTAAATTTTAAATTGCTATTTTGTTACAAAAATAGAGAAAATATAAAGGTTTGAGAAGTCCTTATTTGCCCTCAGGGAAAGAGCCCTCTGTGCACCAGAACTCCACAGAACATCTTCAGCATGATCTGAGGGTGAATATATACTACATAAATTGATTGTGTATTTACCTTAACTTTTTAATTTTTAAATTGCAATTTTAAAAACTTGGTTGTGCTCTGCTGGAGGGGGATTGGGATAAGATGCTTACATACATTTGCCTCTTTGTCCAGTGAAATTACATAAGCCTAACATATTCCTGCCAACCATATTGGCATATTTAAGAACAAATATACCTATATACTCTTGTCTGCAGCAGGAGGTCCCATGATATAGCAGTTCTCTAGGATGACCATACACTTCATATGGAAAGTCGGTTCTTAACTGAGGCTAGCTTTTTTTTAGTTGACTTTTTAATATATAGAATGGCAGGCAAAAGAATTATTTGGGGGTTTTAACAGCGTGCCAGCTTTGTCTTACAGTTTTAATGCTGTGTGGTTTTTGCCATGAAACTATGCCCTCCAGTGGCCTGACAAGGAGAAGCTACAGGTGGGAACCTAGTTGTGGCTTTCTTCTTTGGTGAAGTTTCAATACAAGTATGTATTCATTTGTCTAGTTGCAAATCAGGTGCCTTTGGGCTATGGAAGGGCTTATTTTCTGATGCCGAGATAGAGTGACTAATCTTTGTGTGTTAATAGCAGTGACTCCTATTTAGGTTTTGGCCTAACTTACCTGTGCTGTCAGAAAAAAGGCCCATAGGAGATGCGGGAAAAGAGATTGGCTCTTTTGCTTTGCTTGGACAAGCATTTTGCGTTGTTTTGTTGGGGGGTTTTTTTTTGGTTTTTTGGGGTTTTTTTTTTATCCCCACTAGGGATACAGCAGGGATTTCACATGCAAGAGATACAGGAATTATTAGTATCTAAGTTAATTGTGTTGCCTCACTACCTGGATTCATTCGTTGATTTGCCTCATTGCCCACATAGGTCTTAATGGAGACTAATGCTTGTGCTGGGAGAACGCTTGTGTGAGAAAGTAATTATCTGTACATTCTTAACATATACTTATAGCAGAGTGATTGCCCTGCTACTGATATTTTGTTCCTGTAAACAGGTGACAAGAAATGAATCTTAGTGTTTATGCAGATTTTGCATTGTAGAATGTATACTAGACCCTTCAAAGGAAAGGTTAGACTCTTTGCGAAGCAAACTGGCGTTGGTTCTTGGTAGTCTAGTACAGGGACACTAAAGTTTGACATTTGATTTAGGAAAAAAAAAAGTTGTATACAGCTGATTATGTTAAATAAGCTCTTAATTGCTCTTTGTAGAAATCTAATTTGGAAGGTTTTAGTGCTTTGATAATACAATTGAAATTTTAATTTATCCTGTACTCAAGAGCTGAATGCTATTCTTGTATAATAGTGTACTAGGCTGGATGAAGTACAAAATAATGCACAGTGGTCAGAAACAGCTGAGGAAAGAACGCTTAAAAGAACTTGATCTAAACTCAGAATAGTTCCAGACATTGTTTTTGTTTGCTTTTTTAAAGCACAAGTTGTCAAGTTGTACCTGTTGCTGTACATAAACACTGTATGCCAGCAGCTCCTTGATCATATTTGTGAACAGACTTTTCATTATTATTATTAGACTGTTATTAAAGGAAGACGCTGAATTTGAGAATGTAACAAAATAAGAAATTATCGGATTATCTATAGTTTGTAAAAGTCCCTTCTTTATATTGTAGTTTAATCCCTTTGTTCGGAAATTCCCTCTCATTGAGGGACCTCTTCTGCAAGCAGAACACAATAAATGTGCTTTTTTTTTTTTTTTAAATGACCCAATTTTCTGGTATAAATGAACAGCTGACTTTGGCAGTAGTCATCAGTGTGTATCTCTTTGCTGGCAAGGGAGCACAAGGAGAGGAAAAAAAAGAAAAATAAAAAAAAACCCCAAAAACTATCAGTGATGAAATAAATCTGAATAATCAAAGTGATAGTACTGCCCCCCATTATTTAAGAAGGATGCTTGTGGAACCTTTTAATCACTCAAGATTTCGCTGTGAAAGCTGAAATAAAACAGAGCCTGGCTGCATTTATTACTGCCAAAAAGCCAAGGTCATTTGCACATAGCCCATCAGTGTATCCAGAGTAGGTCTCAGTTAATCCAAGGCATGGAAATGCATGCATTTTCTTAGCTGGGCAAACAAGTACATTATACGGTAGTTGTGATACAACACACGTGGCTTTTATTTGTACTGCACATACCCACTGTACAGCCACTCAGAAGTATTGTGGTTAGCTTGCAGCATCTGCTGTCCGCATTTATACTGTTTACTGCGTATTCTTTTCCCTGGAAGTTTTAAAAGAAAATTTTTTTTTTCTTGTTGCATTGATTACATTTTATAAATTTGCTTAGCTGGAAAGTTTGGGAAAAGAGGCCTGTTTGTCAATTGTACAACCGATTGTGAAGCTCTAGTGTGAATATTTTTACGTCTGTATTAGACATTTTCTTTGCAAATCTATTGTTCGATTGAAATGTAAATGAAATAAAAGATGGTGTACACCCATCATGTATAAAGCAGGCACCATCGCTACGATGGATTTAATGCTCATTTTTATGGCGCATTCTCAGCTTCTATTTAAAACTATAATTTAAAAAAATCTGTAAAATGAAATGGGGATATATGGGGGAGTAAATTCTATGCCGTTTATTTCGGTTTTGAGTTCCCAATGGTAATGTTTCCCTTCGTGTTAGAAGTAGTAGGGGGGCTCCGGCGGCGGGGCGGGGCCGCGTGTTTGAAGTGGAGAGGTCCCGGAGTAGAGCATCCTGGTTTTCAGTGTTTGAGAGACTTGATGGAAGAAGTTTGCAGTATTGACATGTATTTGCATGCACGAATAAAAATTATTTGTCCACCTTAATCGCCTCTTTGCCTTCAAGCGGGACGCGGGCGGCGGCCGGTGCCCTTCCCGGGGCGGGGGGTGGGCCGCGGCGCTCTCCTCCCCTCTCCCGTCGGGCCGCCTCCTTCCCGCCGTGCCGCGCGCCGGCGACAGGCGGCCCCGGAAGGCGGCGGCGAGCGGGTGAGACGGCGGGGCCGGGCCGGGCGGGGGGCTCGCGGGCGGGCGCCGGGGCCTGCCCGCCCCCGGAGCGCCGCTGGTTCCCCGGGGCGGGGGCAGCGCGTCCCGTGTCGTACCCCGCGTGGGCTTGAGGGCGACGGGCGGGGTCCGGGAGAGGAGGCGGTCGGTCCGCGGAAGGGCCGGCTGCGGCTGGACGGTCGCTGCCCCTTTTCTGCTGCAACTCGACTGGCGCGCTGCCGTTGCACCGGCCAGGGCCGCTGGCTGAGGGCCCGCGGCTCCGGAGGGGCGCGCTCCGTGGAGTGCGGCGCCCCGGGCACGGCTGCGGCTGCGCGCGCCCCGGCCCTGCGGGGCTCGGGCCGTAAATCTCCGTAATCCTGGGCCGTCCGGCCGCCGCCTCGGTAATCCGCGTCGTCGGCCCTACCTTCTGCAGCGCCGGCCGGCGGCTGGCTGGAAAGCGGAAAGCCCTACAGTATCCGTACATTGCTCGGGGTGGCTTTGTCATGCACGTTGCTGGGGCTGACTTGTGGAGTCCTGCAGAATTAAGCGTGAGCCCAAATCAACTGATTTGATTAAGATTGCTGCTTTTTTTTTTTTTTAAATGAACTTTAGTGGACGTTTAAATATAGTTCGTGCATCGGAGGTCACAGCCACGTACCAGACCTCCTTCCTACACCCTTTGCCCCTCACCCAAGAAAGTAGAGTAATTCTCGGGCGTTTTACGTCTGCACCAGGATGAGATCTGCTCAGCAGCTCTTTTAGGGGACTGTGGTGGAAGGAGTCAATGGAGAGATCCCCAGACTCTTCAGGTGCGCTGTGGCTTTTCAACTTTCCATCCCTCGGAAGCATCTGACCTTTCTGCTCTCCTGATGCGAGAGGTTTACACCGTCTGTAAACGCTGATGCAGTCGGTGGCTTTAGAGGGTGGATTCTGCTGCTGTTCGTTTCTATTAGCAGAAGATGTTTTGGATGAAGGAAGTGTTTAACTGGGAGAAAAGTGAGTGTTTTGAGGATAGCTGCAGTCGCTTTATCGGTGTTGTCCAGACAAACAGGGTGCTGCTGACTTCTGTGAAGATGACCAAAGTGAAGACCTTCCTTTTGATACGTTTTTTTCTTAGCCTGGAAGTGATGTTCATGAAATTGTAGCACTGTCTCCTCTAAGCATTTGTATGTTCTGTCTCAATACAGAACATGTATGTTCTGTATACATACATGCATGTTCTCAATACAGAAAGTATGTTTTCCTTGTTTGAGAGTAACCTTTTTTATTAAACAACAAGAGTGGGTACATTTTCTTTAAAGTTTTTTCCTTGCATGTGTTGTGTTATGTTATTTAAATGTATTGACCTTCTGCAAAAGTTTTTGTGAGATTGTCTTTGACAATCTGAATTTATATAATTGAAATTTCTTCTTCCAGGTTTTGATAGAAGCTTGTCTCTGGAAGACTGGAAAGGAATAAAGGTCAGAACATTTTAATTTGACTAATTACATTGATCATTTTTCAGATCAAATAAATCCTTGTTAAAATAATGCAAATAATAATGGAAATCTAAATATCAATAACTGGGAAATCAACTTCATGGAGCCGTCTGGGTGAGGCTGAAAAGACTTCTGAATCACAGTTAGAAAATTCATTCTCCACAAATGAGAACGCACATAAAGTGTTTCTGCACTAGTGAGCCACAAAGCAGTTCTATTTGTAAAGGTTTTTAACTTAAGTGAGTTTGAAATTGTGACTAAGAATTAACTCGCATGACTCTGTGCACTGTGGGCTGTAAACTGTTCATATGTGGCTAAAAAACTGCTCTGAGGAAGTAAAGGACTATCATTATGCATTTAAAGTGGTATCTCACACTGCATATTGGAACAAGGCATACATTCTCTATTTTGTTAATTTATTTTTTAGAACATAATGACTACTTTGGATGATAAACTACTTGGTGAGAAGCTCCAGTATTATTACAGCAGTAGTGAGGGTGAGGACGAAGACAGTGAGAAAGAAGATAAAGAAGGAGAGAGCACCATTCCTGAAAGCATTGGGGAAGTAGAGCTTAGCAGCGATGGCAGTGCAGTCAACACAGGTATCATATCAAACTAATTGTTTTGTAAATACTTTGTTTATTGGAAGATTCATGTTTTTCTAAAATGCATTTTTCCAAAAGAAAGTCTTGCTTTTATGCATACTTGAGTCAGAGATTGATCATTTCCTGGCTATAGTGCTATAGTCTAACCTTAGGTTTAATAGCTGGTTCTTTATTTTAATGTTTGACTTCTCCTCTGAGAGACTCCAGCGTTTTATCTAAAGCGGTTAGGCTTCGTATACAGAGCTGATTGGTGCAATTTGCTTGATAGTGCATACATTTCTTTCCTGTAAGACACGCAGTTGTTAACTGCTAACAGTCCTAGTGTAACAGATGTAGGTGCTGAACGTGAGGAATAGACAGAAAGTGGCCGGGCTCTCGCAGAGTAGCGTTCTCTACTGCCAGTGCCCGAGGCACAATACTAGTCTGCGTGGATCGGTGGTGTGATCCCGAGGGTATTTGTTGTGTTCTTATGAAAGACACTCCCTCTGTGTTTTACGGTTTCTCTAAGAATGATGAAAAAAATCTTCTTCCTGCATGTGTTCACATCTTTCACCTGAAGGAATAATGGAAGCATTACAGTACTAAACTGGCATATTTGGACAGGACCTGAAAAAGTAACTCCACTGGGCCTCAGCAGCACGGTAACAGCAAGGTGCAGTCTATAAGGATTAACGCTACCATACATTGCAGAAGGTACTTCTGTACAAGAGCATTGGCAGACTTAATTTACTTTCCCATCATTATTTTGGTTCTTATGAAAAGCCATGCTAACTATAAGGGAATTCTTGAGGGCTGGTGGTTCTATTTCAAGAGCACAGATATTAATCTTTGGAATAATCTTTGAGACAATTACGAGAGTAGCCTAGTTAGATAAGCTGTAGTCTTCTTAGGGAAAAAAATAGATACAAGCTCAAGGACATGTAAATGGCAAATTTCTTCTTTTGTTTCATTTCAGCATTTTGCACAGTTTACAAAAAGTTTATGACAGGGACACTATTTTACTGCTGACTTATAAATTATTAATCGAAACGATAGGTGTAATTTTATTGCCCTTTTATACCAAGTACCTACATATTTAATTTCAGGTCCCAAAGGAGTCATTAATGACTGGCGAAGATTCAAACAACTGGAAACTGAACAGCGGCAGGAGCAGCGCAGAGAAATGGAACGACTCATTAAAAAGTTATCTATGACATGTAGATCTCACTTAGATGAAGAGACTGATAAGCAGAAGCAGAAAGAGCTTCAGGAAAAAATCAATGGAAAGGTAGCATGGCAGAAAGGAATTGAAATGCCACTTAAATGTTTAACATATTCAGTTTCATCATTTGTGTACATGAAGCACACAGGAATCCTTGTTCTATCAGTAGATATCTCTTGTTTGTCCCTGGTGAACAGGAACACAGCAGCGGTATGAGAGGCATACTATAACTGTGTTTGCCAGGTGTTGTCAAGTTTCATCATTTTGCATTTTAGTGGTGTTCCAGGAGCACTGTGTTTGCCTGTGTTAAGAACTAAGCAATTTGGCTGCTATATCGAAGAAGTCCAAATCATTTTCCCAGATTTCCCTTATCTGTTTATCATGTAAGTCAACTTCAGGGGATTAATATGAAGAGTTGTACAGCAAACCTGTGACTACTGCCTCCCCTGCCTTTTTAAAACAAAAAAAACAAACAAAAAAAAGAGTTTAGGAGTCCGTACTAATTTTGTATTTAGTAAGTGGATGTTGAGAATTTAGCTTTGACTTTGAGCTCCAAAGATAGGAAGCGTTAGAAATAGTGAATGGTTTTCATCAGCTGGGCTGTGTAACTAGCTCTGACAGTTCTAGTCAGAGAAGTTACTGGTTAGCACTCAGTGTTTCTGGCTCTCAGGTGGTGAACATTGGCCACACTGTCCTAAACCTTGAGTGACGCAAATATTTTTAATGAAGCAAGTGAACAGATATGAAATACATAAAATCCCGTTAACTTCAGTTCTACGGACAAGATAGTGCATTTGGTTGCCACAAAATATTAACTGAAAAACTAAATGAAAAAGCTAATGAAAAAGAAGCTAGACTTAGGTCAGGCACAGTATCTAAATCAGTGCTCAAGGCTTAGTGAAAGCACATAGCCACCATTAACCTGAATTAAAGTGGGAGCACGGAGCAGCCTCTTGTGTTATTAGTGCAGCTTGTGGAAACTAGAATACCCAAGGCTGAAATCGCTGTTCCCACTGGACATGGTTTCTAATTAGGTCAAAATGGAGTGTAATACAGAGCGTGCTTGAGCCTTCATGGGTTGCACTTTGCTGTTATTAAAGATGAGTGACCTACATTAATCCTCTTGATTTAAATTCTCATTATATAAGTGACCCATATAGTGAGGCTGATCTTCTTCATGTATCTTTGTATGTGCTTTTTAGATGACAATACAAGAATATAACATGATTCACAACGATGAAGATGATGAGGAATTTTTACAGCGATACAGGAAGCAACGAATGGAGGAGATGAGACAGCAGTTGTGCAGTGGGCAGCAGTTTAAACAGGTTTTTGAGATCACCAGTGGCGAAGCGTTTTTGGACACAGTTGATAAAGAGCATAAGAGCACACTGATCATGATGCATATTTATGAAGATGATATCCCTGGCACTGAATCCCTGAACGGCTGTATGATCTGCCTGGCTGCTGAGTATCCAACAGTTAAATTTTGCAGAGTAAAGAGTTCGCTCATTGGTGCTAGCACTCGCTTTACTAATAATGCTCTGCCAGCTTTGCTGATCTATAAGGCAGGTGAGCTCATTGGCAATTTTGTGCGAATCACTGACCAGCTTGGAGAAGATTTTTTTGCTGTAGACTTGGAGGCTTTTTTGCAGGAATGTGGTTTGCTTCCAGAAAAAGACCTAGTGCTCCTGACTTCTATACATAATCCATCTGCATGTTACAGTGAAGACAGTGATCTGGAAATAGACTGAACCACTTATACCAAGGGGCCAGTAGGTGTAGTTGTACTGTGGAATGTTCTTGTGCTAGGGATTGTTCTCTTTCTTCCTTAGTGTGGGTATGTATTCTTCCCCTTCATGCACTTTGACTTTTGCTCGTTAAAAATAACAGAAGGAATTCCTAACATTTTCTTAAATTCGTTCAGTAAAGTACACACTAGAACGGTCTTTCTTTCATGGAATTCAAATACATTTTACTAAACATGAAGTTCTAACACAATTCAGTAAGTTTAGGAAATTGTGTATTGTCATCTCTGTTCTTCACATCACTTAGAATTTTTTTTAAAACATTTTGTTCTCAGGTCAACTATGTATGGTCAGTCTCCTTACAGGTTCCCCGAAAGAGTGTAATGTGAATACCAGGTGGATTGAGATGTGGCCACCTACTCACTGAGGCAAGAACTGAGACTGCAAATAAAGTTTTTAAGCATTCAAGACTTTTATTAACCTGGAGGTGAACTGCTGTCAGTTAACAGTGCAAGGTCTCGTCTTCTGTTCCCCAGTTTGCAGTCCCATTCTTGGAGGTACCTTCTTGTTCTAACAATTGGCATCAAATTTTTGTTCCTTTCTCGCTTAGAAATTAAAACAGCCTCTGACTTCATCCTGAAAATTACTTTTCACCTGGAGAGAGTTCTTCCTTTAACCTTGCCTGAGACTTAAAGGAGAAGATCTTCTTTCCATTACAGCTCTTAGTACATTCTTGGGGTTTAAAACCCTTAGAGTTCATAGTAGTCATTTCATCAGAAAATGATCTCTGCCTCTTAAGAGACAGGCTGTCTATTCAACATGTGTGTTGAATAGCATCAAGGAGCGTTTTGTTGGCAAAATGCAGAATTAGGACTTGAATAACCTCAGAATTTAACATCTCTCTAAAACTACTAAATCAGTGCTGAAGTTCATTTCTGTCTGCCTTCATATTGTCTGCCTCAGCTGGGTCATCGGATGTATTTTGAGTATTATAACCCCCGCACTTGACAGATGACGGGATGGCTTTGTAGGAAAGCAGCTTTGCGCCAAGTGGTCGCCAGTACAGGTGTTCAGGCCTGTTTTTTCACAGCTGATTCCCTTCTCTGAAGCTCAGAATCCAGTTTCTGCACAGAGCGTTCAGCAGGATCAAAAACGTTGCCACTGTCCTGGTTTTCCTCTGAGGGCAGCTCTTTGGGAGCATTGTTTTTCGTACCGTGCATCAGTGGAGTTCGCTAACAGAAAAAATCTTGTGGGGTGGGGGTGAAACCTTTGTGAAGACTGCAATTTTTCCCTGTGTCCTTTGTCAGAAATAACAAAGGCCTCCTCAAAAGCGTCACCACAGCTGTTTCAGTTGCCCAGTGACACTGATCTTAAAGTTCTCATCTTCCCCAAAAACACAGGGTGACTCCCACTTCTGGACCCAGAACAAAAGCCATCCGGCGCTGGCCGAGCCCATTTGTCTCTTTATGAACATTATTGCTACTGAATGCAGTAGCTGCGTGTCCCGCTTCCCTCCTGAGCACCTTTGTCATTACCTTTTGTCAGTCATTACGTTTTCATTGAGGTGTGTTTGTTTATTTTGTTTGCGCTCTACTTCCTTCATAAATCGGATCACAACATGGGGAAGTAATTTTCAGGGCTTCTGTTACATTAAAGTTCACGCTGCCCCCGGCAGGTCTGGTGCTGCGTCGCTGTGAGATAACGTGGGTAGCATTCGAAGCCATGAGCAACGTAGAGCAAATGCCAGCACGAAACCCTCTGACGGGGCAGAGCGAGGTAAAGGCTTTACTGGCCAGATCATGGTGTGGCTGAACTGCTCAGACAGCACAAACGAGCACTTCGAATGTGTGCGCTCTATACTTAGTTATTATTGCATCATCTTCCACATAGTTAATTTGATATTACAACATGTTTGCTTTCTCATGCGTTACGTATTTTGCTTGTAAATTTTTAATTTTGAGGAAGGTAGGCTATCATTACGTAAATATATGACCCAGTGTAATGATGTGTTTAATTATTTAATTTAATTCCAAGTGTTATGTAAGGCATAACTTCCACTTACTTTGGAACACCAGGACGAAATTAGTGTGTCTCTCTGTAAGCACTAGGTTCTTAGTAAGAATGGATCTTAGGATAGAAAAAGAATTTGTAATTTGATCTACTTGAACTGTGTTTTAAAAAGTAGTATAAGCAGAAAAATAAATCATTTATAATTAAAAATTACTGAATTGGCACAAATTGTAGCTGAAATTGTCAGCTGAATTGTCTGCTGAAACTGGCAGAAATCCAGATTTTAAAATGTGCTAAGAGATTATTTCTTTTCATCTCAGAACTGGAGAAAAAATCCGTGAAAGTTACATGAAGTCAAATCATTGGGCATGGACATCAGCACATTTAAGAAAAAAACAGATTCCAAGGAGCTGTGATTTATATTCAGGATGAGATTCAGTGAAGTCTGTTGTGCAGACAGGGTGCATATTAGCATCGTCATGAAGCCTGGCTTGGAGAGGGGGTTGGAGGAGAGCTGGCTGCTTGAGTTGCTTTGAAGTTTTTATAAAGTGCTTTTTTTTTGCCCCTATGACAGCAAAGCTGTAATGGGATCAAAACCTCTCCTGCTGCTCTATGTCGGATGGCCTGCAGCAAGGTGACTCCTGGTTTTTAATCTGCAGTGCTCAGGTATATGATAGATGGTTTACAGTGCCGACAGCAAAAAGGGGGAAAAAAAAGTCTGAACCCAATTAATTGTTGATCTGGAAGAATATAATGGGGGGGGTGGTAGAGAGAGGATGTGCTACAATGCTGCTTGTCGTTCTCAGCACAGGCAGCCCAGACGTGAGAAGGAAGGGGAGGCTGGCGGCGGTGGCTGAGAAGCGTCGTGGCAGTGCTGGGCTCTGCTGCCGATGCTTTGGTCCATTCTTGAAGCTAAATCCTTCCAAACTGGCCAACTGGTAATCGTGTGTCCTACAAAAACCAGCATTCTTATTACGCGTTAAACAGTGTAAGAAAACTGATTTAGAATAGGTTAATGACTAATTTGTAAGTGTCTGTGCCCTATCCGTTCAATACAAATAAAAACTACAACTCATTCTAACACTGTATCTGTAAATGTTTTAGTTGAAGTGTTGAAAGACTGCTTTATTTCTCTAATTTTAAGTGTGATCCTGAACTGCAGATTAAGAATTGGGGTGTATTTATATAGACATGTGGGGACTAAAGTGAAAATGAAACTGTATGAATGCCTACATCAAATAAAACTGTTTTGAAACATCCAACTTGGCACCGAGAGCGCCAGGTTTTCGGTTTGATCCAGGTGCCTCTCCTTCCCCCCAAGCCTTTGTACTCTGTCACCGTCAGAACTTCATTTAAATCGATGCATTCCTACTAAATGGTTTTGTTTTGAATAAAGGATGCTTTTTAATTTTGTGGAAGAGGTTGCATCTCTCTTTCCTGGCCCAGCAGCTTCCCTAGCACATGGCGTGGTTCTTGGCAGAAAGCTGACAGGTTGTACCGCGCAGGGCTCTGCTGCGGCGGGTGGTGGAAGTTGGGCGCCGGGTGGCTGAAGGGGCTGTACGCGCGGATGTTTTCTCGCTAGACCTTGCCTTGCCTTGGCCAGGCGTTCTGCGTGCTGCTAGACGCCGGCTGACGTTAGGGAAGGGTTGATTTGCACAGCCACTCTCCCTGGGCACTGAGCCACGGCTCCCTGGGCACCTCCGGGAGGGTTTCTGTTTGCTGGACAGGCAGCGCAGGCAGCCGCTGCCTGCGGGCGGATCTGCAGGGGCCCCGGCAGCAACTGCGGGAAGGGGCGTCCAGAGGCAGCGCGGGGCTGGGCAGGTACCAGCCCGAGAGCTCACGTCCTTTGCCGTCTCCCGCTTTCTTCCCCCACCTCCTCTCACCAGCAATTCTGCTGCTTTTTTTTAGTGCATCTGACGAAACTGCTCCGAGAGAGAAACGTCGCTCGTGAAAGGCCACGGGAGGCCGCAGTCCCCTCGCCTCGCACTGCAGAGGTTGTTCACACTAACAGTTTTCCCATGCCAATCCGCCAGCATCTAAAAGCCCTCAGGAAAAGCAAACGTCCTCAAATCTGTTCGTTTCAACAGGACGAGAGAGCTCAGCGAGAAAGCAGCCGGTCCCGCACAGTAAGGTTGGTACTTGCCACCTTTAAATGTTTTGAGACGTTTACACTGTTCATATGTGTAAAATACGACTGTAAGTTAACGCACGGTTAAGATCAAACAAACAAGGCTTTTCCTACTGAGAGGTTATGTGCTCTGCCTTTGCTGTCTGTCCTTTTTTTGTCCCATTTTCTATCTGCTGCTTCTCGGGCGTAGGACAAACATGCGGACGTGGCCCAGGTGGGCTTGGCTCTCCCTGCAGGTAGCGGCTCTCCGGCCGGTTTTGTGCGTCGCCTTGGCTGCAGCCTGGTCTGGTTTATGTGATTCACCCTTCTGATCAAGAAGGTACATGTACCAAGTCTAAGTCTTCTCTGTGTCTGATTTGCATCTTCAAGAAGTACTATAAATAAGAGCTGAAAAAACACTTGTCAGGTAGGTTGCGTTGCCTCTGGGAAATGTTTTGTTTTGGAAAAAGCAGCCAGCTGCAGAGCGGGCATAAAGGGAGAATCTGGGCAGCCAGAAGCAATGCCTTTTTACAGGAGGGCATAATTCTGCACTGGGAGTGAGGAGTGCGGCATCACCTGGGTTTGTTCACCTTTAATGCCGTTCCAATACAAACAGCAGAATTTGGCCACAGAACGCAAATGCACAAGGAAATGCAGACGGCTGCTGGGCGAGGGCAGGAACGAAACCACGGGATGAGCTGAACGCGCGTATTTGGTCGCGGTGCCGACCAGGCGCCAGGCAATAAGGGACAAGATTCAGAAAAGAAAAGTTTATACTGATTTTTTTTTGGCCTCCAATCTAACCTCTTCTTTCTAAGATGTTCAGAAGATGCCTTTGTTGAAAATCCAAAGACGGGTTCCCGGCAGTCGCTGGCGTGACTCACGCCGCAAAGGGGCCTGCTGGGGCGGGCGCGGGGGAGCCCGGGGGACGGACTCAGACAGGGGATTACTTTTCCATTCAGCCTCAGGACCCTACTTGTTTTTGCCACCATGGGGTTTAGATGATTTTCCCTGCGTGGATCTTGATCGCGCGTGGGGCTGGAGGGGTGCGGGCCGCCCGGAGAGGGCAACCCTGGAGCACCTGCAGCCCGGCTGCAACCTCTGCCCCGTCGCTCGGACCGCAGGGACCGCTGTGCGTGAAAAGCATTGCAGACAATTGATCTGCCCCGTCGGTAATGGCCTCCCGCTCAGGGAATCATCGCTTGAGAGGTCGCACAGCCGCAGACAGATGTTTTCATTGTTGCTGCTCGCGCGGCACGAACACAGGCAGCTGTCCTCCCGTCCACGTCCGTCCCTGCGCAGGCAAGCTGCAGCTGGGCTCCTCGGGGGAGCCTGCTTAAAAAAAGAGAGGACGTGCTATGAGCTGTGTTTACCGAGAGCTCGGGCAGAGGGTACGTCTGGCAGCACTCCCTTCCGCGCCGTCCCCAGAGCTCGCACGGGCGCTCGGAGCCCTCGCCCCGGCTGGGCGATGCTGGTGGATGCACCAGGCTAACCACCCTGTTTAGATGCGAACTACTGTCTTCTACCTTGGATGTGGCTGCGGCGTTGCGACGGACAAGCCGGTGAGGATGAGAGGCGGCTGAGAGGCTAGCAAAGCAAATGCGAGGGCTCGCTGGCGCTGGGCTGGGGGTAGCTCCGTGCGGGGCTGGGGGTCCCCAGGCTCACGGAGGAGGTTTCAACAGCGTGTTGGGTGCTGTGGCTGTGGCTGGTAAGTGTCGGTCCTACAAAGAAACCGTTTCAGAGCTTTTCCTGCTGGCAGAAGGGTGAGGCGCGGGAGGGAGATGCTTCGCTGTCCTGGACCGAGCCGTGTGGGAGCTGGTAGCACGGCTGGAAGAGGTCAGGTTTGCCAGTGTTGGCTAAGCTGAGCGAGCTCCTGGTGAAACATTCCTCCCTGGTGGCAGAGGGCATCTAGGCAGTTCTCTCTGTTCCTGGGGGGCTCTCGTACGCTTATCGGTTGGTACCAAAACAGCGCTGGAAGCCTTCGATAGCTACAAACAAAAGCAGGATGTTTGTGGTCTAACTGAAACGAGCCGAGCCTCTGCCTTCAGCCAGCCCGTGAAGGATGCTGGAGGCTGGAGCAGCTCGGCGCAGGGCAAGGGCACTCATACGCACTCTCTGGAAGTGTGCTCCGGCTGGCTGGAGACACGGGGCGCGTGGGTCCCAGTGGGGGGTTGGGACACACTGACTGTGTGTTGCACCCCATTCGCTGCCGTTTGCCTTTTTTTTGAGCGTTGGGCTGCTGGCCGAGCAAGGGAAGCGCAGGGAGGGTCGTGCTCCTCGGGGGGTCACAGCACAGGGTCAGCCGGTGGCGGGGCAGACCCCGGGAGAGACCCCACTACTGCCCCGTAACAAGCCGTCAGCGGGCGCTGGTCGCTCTGGTACCTGGGCAGAGCAGCACCGCGGCGTGCTGGCTGCCCACCCAGAGGAGGGGGAGGGAAGGGGAGGGCTGGGGAAAGGGAACTGTGGGATGGGACAGGACTGTGTCCTCCTCTTGGCTTGCTACTCAGCGCTTCTGCGCTACACGGTGCTGCGAGCCGCACGGGAGAGGTGGGACGAGGGTCTCCACGTGCCAGGGTGGCCGGGCAGGGCACAGGCAGGGCAGGGCCATCCCAGCAGAGCACGCAGCAGGCGAGCCTGCCCGGTGGGCCTCCGTGGGTCGGGCCTGCCTCTCTGCCTCCCCGCGTGCCATCAGGAAACTAAAATCCAGATGATACCCTGGTAAAACCATCTCATTTTTCAAGGGTGAAAGAGAGCGAGTGAGAGGGCTCTCGCCTTGGAAGTCTCCACTTGCAGGTGCTCCCTTGCTATGACGTCCTCCTAACACGTCCCTGCCAAGGAACCAGCTCTTTAAATCCCCCTGGTTTAAAATTCCTGTAACACCTCCCTATAACAGGTTTTATTATTGCCCGGAAGTGCCTCACAACCCCCTCTTGAGGAATTCGGATCATGACATACTTGGTTGATCAGGGATAAAAAAAATCAGCTGGTGCGACCAGAAATGACTGAAACATCCAGGGCAGAAGGTGGCACATCACAGGATTGTCACTCCCTCCCCAAATGGCGAGAACCCTCATCCACCCTCATCCGCCCGGGGTAATGGCAGCAGAGTATGGAGGGGGCTGTGTCCACCTGAGTGTGTCTACCTGGAGATGCCACGTCTGTTGTTCTCCTCGCCCCTGCCTGCCCCTCACGTGCTGCCTGGCCCCAGGTGTTGGGGCAGCGCCGTGGACCGGGACTCCCTGCCCAGGTTCTCCTCTTGTCTCCCGTGGCTTTGTGCGATGGGCAGGGGAGCAGCCGGCAGTGCCCGGGGGGGTCAGGGCGGAGAACCCCACGAGGAGGGTCCGGCCGGGAGCAGCGGAGCCCCCACGGCGGCGTGGCACGGCGTCACCACGCTGCCTGGGAGTGCCGCCGGCATGGAGCAGGAGCCCAGGAGCGGTCCCCTCCTCGGTCTCAGCACAGCAGACTGCAGCCATCTGCTCTCCTACAGACTGTGGCTATCTCCTGCCTACAAAACACCCGGCCAGCAAGATTCACGTGTGGATAGATTTTATGTGATAGAAATACATAACGTTGGCTGTAAGCGCTGTTACAGCGTCGGAGCAGTGCAGCGCGGGGCTGTGGGCAGCGTAGCCGAAACCGTCACGGGAGGCTGGGGCTCAGAGACCCGCTGCCGAGGCGCTTCCTAAGGAGGAGGGTCGCTCCGTTATTTCTTCTGGCGCAGTCAGCAGTGACACGGCACGGCGCCAGCGAGCGCGGCCGCTCCGGCTGCATGGCCCAGCCGTGCCCCAGAGAGGACACCAGCCTTCCAGCAGCGCTCCAGGGACTTCTCCTCTCCCCCAGCTCCTGCTGCCGCCCGAGCGTCCTGCCCTCTTGCAGGGCCTGGCACTGCTGAGACAAAGCTTGGAAACCGGCGGGAGGAAATGAGAGGAGTTTTTAAAACCGTTTATTATTTTAAATGTCCATGCTCCTGGAGGTTAACCGGGATCTGATGGGGATCAAGGCCAGTGGCAGTGGCTGGCAGCCACCATGTCATTATGGCAGCGAGGGCGGACATCCACATGCGTTCCTGGAGCAGGACAGAAGTGGCTCTGTGGGCCTTGGGGATGCCGTTTACTGAGCTCTTCATGCAGGAAAGTGTAACGATCATAGGATGGAAGAGACTTCATCACTGTGTTTGCACAGAGGTAGCATCTTGCTCCGAGCAGCCCCGCTCAGGCGGCCGGCGGCACGTGCCGGCGTCCCGGCAGCGGCTGGGAGATGCGGCAGGTCTGATCCGACACTTCTCCCCTGGTCTCCTCCCACAGAAACTTTGCTTTGGTTCCTTGTTCTTGGCTGTGTCTCGGCCATGCCCGTGTGCTGGCCGTGGTGGGCTGGACATCCCGGGGCGGCTGCAGGAGAGGTGGCTCAGGGCAGGCTCCTAGCGCAAGCTCAGCCGTCGCTGGGCCAGCATGCCCACCGGCGGCGTGTCCTCCCCGTCCCTCCGCGCGCTCCCCGGGAGCGCAGCGGCTTAACGGGGTGCAGCGGAGGAGGAGGGACTGCGAGGGCTCCCCGGGCTCTGCGCCCCTCGCCCTGCGGCAGAGGCGTTGCTGGTGGCCTGGTGCTGGAACGCTGCAGCGGTGGGGGGTCACAAAGCGCAGGGGCGTGCAGAGCGTCCCGCGGAGGTGGCTTAGCGCAAGGTATTCGCTAGCAAGAGAACTGGGTCTGCTGAGGACAGTGGCGGCAGCCACACTCCTGGGGCACTCGAGCTTTCCACAGAGCTGGTACCAGCCTCTCCTGGAGGGCAGGCGTGGAGGGTGCCCAGGAAATCCCATCTTCTGTCCTGCTCCTGCTTGGCATGGGGGGCAGGCCCCGGCGTCTCCCTGCAAGAAGACCCGGACATTCAGTGCCAGGCCGGGAGCTCGGCTCAGCCGGCACCTGGGCAGGGACGGTCTCTACCTGGGCAGGCTGTCCTGGTGTTAGAGCTCGGCAGATGATCCCCCACCCCGAGGGCTGCCATTTTCCGCAGCATCTGGTACATGGAACGCCACGT
Source organism: Phaethon aethereus (assembly GCF_964289735.1). Taxonomy (NCBI): domain Eukaryota; kingdom Metazoa; phylum Chordata; class Aves; order Phaethontiformes; family Phaethontidae; genus Phaethon; species Phaethon aethereus. The sequence goes on along the minus strand of NC_138596.1, from coordinate 10,839,678 downwards.
ACGGGCACTTCTTCACATTGAGGCACACGAGTTTCTTGAGCGATGCTGTCTTAACTATCTCAAAGCCAGTTGCTCCGCCGAATGTACTGGGCTTCCAGTACTCTGGGGAGCAGATGGGGTTTCCCAGAAGCCCCTTCAGGGAAAACGGAGCTCCAATCTCCACCATGCTTTCTCCAAAAATACCATTGGGTTGGGGTTTCTCAAGCAGCAAGCCCAGATAAAACTCCAGAGCATCGATGTCTCCATACAGCTCTTCCAGCTCTGCTGCCTTCTCCTCCTCTCCTGCATCAAGTGAACATCAGGGTGCTTTAGCAAGGGAATCGCCCCCCGGCAAGGACTGCCCTTGCTGTGGGTAATGGGAACGTGGCAGCTCCCGCGACCCAGGCATCATCACTGCCCTCTTCCAGCCTCGCAGGAGGAAGGATCCCCTGCAACCAAGTCACCAGCCCCGCGCGAGGGACACGAGCGGGCGAGGCTTGGATGGGCAGGAGTGGCTGCTCTGCCAGGCAAGCCCCGCGGCGGGAGCGCAGCTCGCGGTCTCGCAGCCGGCTGCGGGCACAGAAGCGAAGCCCCGAGCGCTCCTGCGGCAGCACCGCAGCCCTACCTGTTAGCTCCCGAAAGGACTCGTAGGGCTTCATCCCAAACCGCTTCCGATACTCGTTGAACGGCTGTAGCCTCAGCTGCCGGGATTCCTTGATGACCCCAACGGCCACTTCCAAGACGTTGGCGTTGATGGTTTGTCCCCCGCCGATCTGGAGGGCGAGAGCACGAGGAGGAGCACGCGTGAGGCACGAGGCGGCACCGGCATCCGCGCCAGGGAGCTGCAGCGCAGCCCCACCACCCCGCGCTAAAGCGTCCACGTCCTGGCCGTGGTGTTGTGGGGACCAGCGCGTCATCGCGGCAGCGAGAAGAGGGGGAATCGCTGGCCACTGCCAAAAAAAAGCTGTAGAGCAGCTTGGGTTAGAGCCGGTCCTGTTCCCAGCGCGGGTCAGGGAACGGTGCAGGAGAAGCCCCGGACGGATGGTGACCCACCGGTCTGGGAGGAGGGGAGAGATTACGGGGGAGAACCTGAACACCCGAAGAGCAGCAAGTCTGTGCCTCAGCCGCGTCGCTTCGCACATGAAAAGAGTCAGAAATGTAGATGTAATCGCTTGGAAGAAAACATCCATGTGATGGCAGCAAAGAACAGTGCCAGACAAGCTGCTCCGGTGCCCAGGCTGGGCCAGGGGCTCCCAGCTCCCCACAGGCTCCGGGCGTCACCGCCATGTTTACTACAGAGTCCCAAGAACAAGCAAACGGCTCTGCCAAGGCGCAGCGCATCCCTCCCGGCGTTCCACAGCCCCGGCGCTGGCAGCGAGAGAGCGCGGGACCTTACCCTTCCTGCAATCTGCTTGGAAAAGGACTCCACCAGCGCCTCCACGCCGTAGTCCATGAGCATGGAGGTGTTGTAGAGGAACTGCCCGTAGCTGTACTCTTCCCCCTGGATGACGAAGGAGTCGGGCATCAGCCCGTGCCAGTGATAGAGCTGGTTGAACTCCACCGCGATGCGATTCCGGTACTGGAACTGCGTCCCAAAGAGCAGCTCAGGGTCGAACTTGAGGCTGAGGAAGTACCCGCTGAGGTGCTGGACGTAGTCTTCAATGATGATCTTGATGGTCTCCCCTGGGCAAGGGGCGAGAGAAGCGGCCATCAGCTGGCAGCAGCAGGAGCTCCTGGCTCTGCACCCGGGCGATGTTACCCACGAGCTACGGCAGCGTGTCCCAGCATCCATCCACCACCCGGGACCTTTCTGACTACGGGCTTGTTGAGTTGGTTGGGAATTTTTTAGGGAATGATTTTGTTCCACCAGCAAAGGTCAGCCTGCCAAAACTGAAACGGTTCCCGAGGAAGCTGACCTCGATACGCTTCTTGGAGGTAATGTGGTGACATGGCTTTTTTTCTGGATTTTTGAGATTATAGTAAATTTCTAATGAACGTTAAGATTAAATAATTCAAAATTATGACAAAATTATTCAAAATTAATTTTTTTGATGGACCAGAGCCAATTTTTTCTATATGGACCAAAGCACACAATCCCCAGAAGGCTGCCAGAGAAAATCCCCCAGCCTCTAAAGTCATCCTGGCCACCACCCTTAACAGAGACCCCAAGTCCTTGGGGCTTGCCCAGGGAGGCGGGACATGGGGCTCCACGGTGCCCGTGCCCTGCGGCGCTGCCGGTCCTCACCGATGAGGATGAGACGAGCCGTCTGGAAGAGCTGCTCGTCGCTCCAGGTGGGATGCTCCCGTTTCAGTATGTCGCAGACGCGGTTGTGCTCACGCAGCCAGAGCGTGGCATACATGCAGAGCCCCGGCAGCAGCCCAAACACCTCCTGCCCCATCGCCAGCTGCTTCTCCTTGGGGATGGCAGATGGGTAGACCATGTGAACTGGAGCATCAGTGACTGTGGGGGGGTACACCTCGCCGTCCACCACCTTGGGGAGACAAGAGCGGGATCAGACCCAGAGCTCTTCCCTCTGGCCAGCAGCTGCTGAGGGGGGGCCTGGGGCACCAGGGATGGGGTTTCCTGACACTCCTGGAGCTGCCAGAGGGATGCTGGGCTTCCAGCAACCCTGGACCACAGGACTGAGAGATGTTTCGGTCGTGCTGGGTGGTACCTGGAATTTCAGCTTCCCGTCTCTGAAGAGTCGCAGCTGGTGCTGCCGCTGCAGGTTGTCCCCGTACAAGTGCCCGAGATCCACCTGCCGAGAGAGCGCAGTGTCAGGGCTGCTCCGAAAGGCCGTGCTTGCCCCGGTCCCCCTCCTCGCTCCCTGCGTGCCCCCGTGCCCCTCTCACCCCGTGCCCCAGCGCCTTGGTGAAGCCACGTCCCATCTTCCCGGACGTCTTGAAGAACTGGTGGGTGAAATGCTGGGCGAAGAAGGCAAACATCAGGTTGGTGCCTTGGGGATCGGCTTGAAACTTCTGCCGCAGCAGGAACCTCTCCGCCAGGAGCTGGGGGTCAGGGAGCTGCTGCTTCCCTGCGAAGGATGGAGGCTGAGAGCAGGTGCCCGGTGCCGACCCGGCCGGGTACCGGTGCTGGCCACGGGGCTGCCGGCGAGCGCTGCTGCGTCTTGCTGAAGCCCCAGGCACTGACTTGTCTGCACAGACACCCACACCCCTCTTATGCGGGTTGCGACGTGCCCAAACAGCTCAACCTGGGTTGTCCCAGCAGCATTTCGGATGCCGTCAAGCTCCTTCTGCCCACGGGCCCAATTTGGGCAGGAGAGCGGGACCGCACAGCGCTGCCGGCGGTGCCGTGCCGGTGTGTCCACAGCAGCGAAAGCTCGGCCATGAGCAGGTGGGAAACACCAATACGGCGCCGGGTACGGACCCAGGGTGCTGCGCCAGCAGCTCAGCCCCACGCCCGGCGCCGCGCGGTGCCGGTCCCCCCGGGCCAGCTGTGTACCTTTGGTCCCCATGGGTGTCGGGCAGCTGTCCGGCACGGGCGGGAGGACGCGGGTGTAATAGCTGACATTGGCGTAGGCCTCCCAGCTGATGTAGCCGTAGTCGGAGTTGAAGGTGGGGGGGCTGGGGATGAGATTGGCGCGAACTGAAAGGAGAGAGGGGGGTCACCGCTGTGGGGCCCGGGGCATGGGGCAGCACCCCACGGGCTCTGCCCTCGGCCCCCGCCCACCCGCTCAGCGCTGCCAGACGCCCTCCCCTGCGCCCTGAGAACCAGAAAGGTACAGGCAGCAGAGGCATGTGGGCGTCCCGGGCTTCGCTCCGAGCCTTTTAAAGTCTGCAATTCCCCGCAGAAGAGGCGGGCTCGTACTAATGCGCTAAGTGGATTCTTGGATGATGAATGAGACGACAACCACATAGAAATGGTAAAACCAACAGACAGTGCCTTGTGAACATGTCGCTGCAGCTCCAAGGGCTGGAACCTAAATATTTATGCAAAGTGATGAATGTGGGGACACGAGGAACAAGGGCCAGCCCCGTATTCCCACAGACTGCTTTCCGTGCAGCTGCTTAAGAGCCCGTTGGCCAGGGGAGCGCAGCGTGCCGAGAACCGCTCGCGTTTCCCAGCTGGCTGGCAGCCCAGCGCGCAGCCGGGGACGCACGGGCAGCCCAGCCTGCCGGCCCCTGCGCCCCGCTGCCGCCTGGCCGGGCAGCCTCCCCCTGGGAAGGGCGACGGGGTGACGGGATGACAACCTCCCCGGGTCTCCCGGGGAGGTGACTCAAGCCTGGTGCCCGCGGTGCCTGCGGGAGCTGCTCAGCGTCGCTGCAGCCGTGCCACTCCCACCCACACCTCTGCTGATGCCCAGGGGGTCCCCGAGTCCTGCTGCTCCCCGAGATCCGCTCCAACCCCTCACCTGTGAGCACGAGCCTCATGAGCGTGTCCCGGATGAAGGTGCTGTTGATAATGTCCCAAAACCACCTGAAGTGGGTCAGGACGAAGTGGTAGAAGGCAGGACTGGGCTTCACCAGGTCACGGAGGCGTGTCCAGAACTCGGCTGGGGGAGACAGAGCAGGCAAACCACTCGCCCCGCTAACGAAGCCCGCTAACGAAGCCCGCTAACGGCCCCGGCCCACCCGCGCTGTCGCTGCTGGCGAGATCGCGTGCTGCAGGCGCAGCGTGCCGCCCCAGGACCCGCGGGTGCCACAGGTCCTCCAGGCGAGAGGGACTTACGGGAGGTGCAGTTGGCCCCGAAGTATCCCGTCCGCGTGCAGTCGCACTCGTATCCTCCCAGGCCGACCCTCACGCACACCCCTTGGTGCTGGCAGGGGTAATAGCAACAGGGATTCACTGCGGGGAGAGAGACGTCACCGACCATCCACAGCGTCACCGCGGCCGGTCGCTCACCGCTTCTCGTGGGGTGAGGCTGCCCCAGACACAGCCGAGCTGGGTCCAGCTGAGGAGGATGCACCCTGGGGGGGGTCCCCCAGAGATGGGGTGCTTTGAAGCCAGCTTCCTCCGTGAGCCCAGCTCCCAAGTCTGGGGTCAACGACGTGCTGCAGGGACGCAGCAGAAAGGCGCTACAGGAGCCGAGCGCTGCCCTGGCCGCTGCAGCATCAGGCCCGCGGTAGGTGCTACTGCTCAGCTTTTCTTTTGCCTCCCTGGTGAGGTATTCTGGACAGGAGCATCGCTTCGCCACCGTCCCTCCTTCCTTGTGGAAGTTAGCCTTGCCTGAAACACCCAGGGTTGCCAAAGGAACCGTCTGCACCCTGTGGCCACGCATGCGCGGGTGCTGCAAGCCCCAGCTCAGGCTGTTGCTCCCGGGGCCGTGCCCTGCCTGGTGCCCCATGCCACCGTGGGGCCATGTCACGGTGGTCTCCTGCACGGCCAGGGCGGTAGCCCCATGCACAGGGGGCTGCCGTGCCCCCAGAGCCCCGGCGTGGGATAAAACGGTACCAACCCAGCACCGGTGTTAACGACGACGGCAATTGTCAGGGCTGGAGTTTGCTTTGGCAAGCGGCTCCTCCACCCCTCACCGCCCCGCGAGGATGAAAAGGGCCGACGACTGGGCTCGCTCCCCCGGCTCCCGCCCGGCCCCTTCCTCTGCCGCCTTCGCACCCCCGGCCTGCAGGCGCGAGATAAGGGCCCCTTCCGTGGGACCGAGGGATACGGGAGCAGCACCGCAGCCGGGCTGGGGCGGTCCCCGTGGACCAGGGATGGAGCCTTTGTGCCAGGAGAATAAAAGCACCGAGAGACAAGGCCTCCTGGAGCACACCTGGCTGAGGGTTTCGGTGCGCATCAGCAGGACGGCGGTCACCAGCCCCGCCAAGGATGCACAGCGCCAGGTGACCGCGGTGCCACTGACATACAGCGCTCAGCTCTGGCGCCAGCGGCTGCGGGACAGGGATGGGCAGCGTGCCCGGAGCAGCGGAAGGGACTGAGAGCCGTCCCCGGTGTGCCCAGTGTCACAGCTCATGAAGGAAGACATCCAGGGTCCATCAGCCACTCCGCGTGGTCCATGAGCTCGCCAGGCCCCCTCCAGACCTGGTTCAAATTCTGCTGGAATTCCAACGCTGGGGCGGAGGGATGAACACAGAATAGAAACCACATTTTTTCCATAGGAAATTGCAGCTAAAAATTAACACCTTTGAAAAATAATGCTAATTTTGCAAAGTCACTCAGTCCCCCAGCCAGCCACCCGCTCAGGGCAGGGCAGGGGCTGCCCGGGAGCCCAGGGCTCGGCTGGCAGCTCTGCTCTGGCTGTGCCCGACCCCGTGACCCCAAAACCCTCACGTCACGGGGGCTGGCTTGCAAAGACGCATTCAGCTCCCAGCCCTTCTGTCAGACTCCCTTTCATCTCAGATCTTTTCATGTATTCAGACGGGAGGCAGCAGGCAGGTTCTTATTTTCCTCAGACAAGTTAAGGTCAGACCACCCATTCGTTTTTTTGCAAGACGGGAGCTTTCGCAAAGGGGGCCACGTCGCAGCGCAGCCGCAGCATCCTCCGGGCTATTCCTGCGTTAGCAGCTCTGCGCTCGGCTCTGCTGCAGACTTTGCAAGCCCCTAAAAGAGCAGCCCTGTGCCGTGCCTGGTGCGACCCAGAGGATGCTCCGCGCCACGGGCTCTGGCCTGGCAGGTCGCGTCCTGCCCCATCTCTCCAGCTGAGGTGGGGAGTCATCAGGAGAAGTTCATGCGAGCGGGGCCACTTTGCCGGGGCTCTCCCCGGCGTGGGGCTCAATGGCATGTCGTGGCTGAGCACTCCTCCGAGGCGGGTTTGGCAGCGTGCCGGGCTTGGCCGAGCTGCCTCCTCCCGCGGTTCACAGTGGTGTCAGCGCCGCAGGGTCCCGGAGGTGGAGTGGGAGCAGCATGTTCCAGCCAAAAGGGTGGGAGGGGGACGGAGCACGTCCTGGCCCGTGACAGCAACCCCCTTGCATCCTTTCGGAGACCTCCTCCTGCAGAGGCTCCGTGCCTCTCCCCACCCCGGCCAGGAATCCTGCGCCGGCCCTGCTGGGATGGCTCCAGGTGTGGGGAAAGCTGCTGCCAGCCTCCACGCTGGAGCACGGCCCCCTCCATGACGGCGGAGCTGGTGAACACACTCCATCACCGCTGAAAAATGCCAGATTTCGGGGACAACATCCGCTCTGCAAACAGCAGCCAAAGCAACCTGGGGTGAATCACAGCCGGGCTGGAGCCAAGCTTGCTCGATGGGACATGGCTTTGTGGCCACAGGCTTTGAAGACGACAAAAGGCCCGCACACTTGTTTTTCTGATTCAGGGAGGTTTCCTCAGGCCCATAAGCTGTTCACAGCACACGGAGTGCAGCCAGATTGTCATCTGCAACCACTTCTGGTGGCACCCTGAGCAAGAGCGGCGTGCCAGGGCCACAGCTGCACGCCATATGGGGCTCAGCGACCCTCCTTCCTGCACCTGAGCCGGGCTGCGGGCGGGCGGCCAGGCTGGCTGGAGGCGGCGATGCAGCGCTGGGGCTCAGGCTCCCCTGGGCAGTCTGGGTTGAAGCTCCGTGAGCCCCGCTGCGGAGGGGCTGTGCTGGGAGGAGGAATCAGAAGCGGCTCTGCCAGAGGTCCCTGCCTGCCCTCGCTCAGCACAGACTGTGCCCGACCTGCCCCGCGGCTGGCACTCGGGCAGACGGTGATGTTCGGGTGCTGCCGCACCTCCTGTTTGCCAGTGGGTGAAACAGTGTGAGCTGTGGAATGGCTGTGGAGAGGACAGTCAGGTTTATTTTGCAAGAATACTTGTACAAAACTACACCCCTGAAGCCAAGCCAGCAGCCAAGGGCAATATCTGCAGGGGAAAACAGAGAAACACCATGGGACCGCTTGGCTCCGCTCACAGCCAGAGGAAAAGTCTACAGAGAGCAAACATCGTGGCTCAGAGCCAAGGTGCAGCCAGCAAGGAGCGAAGTAGAAGTGCTCTAAGCAGCAAACACCAAGTGAGCAGGAGATCCCAGCCTCAGCCCAACATCCTGTTATTTGGTCTCCGAGAGCAGATCTGAGGGCAAGATTAGGGCTGTGGTCCTCTCGGTGCAGCACTGGGGAGCAGCAGGAGTCCGGCTGCTCTGCTGACAGCACCTCGGGGCACAGCACAGTTCCCCTAATTCCTCAGATATCTCCCTCCCTAATTAAAGGCTTGGAAGAGAGCCATTCTTTCATGTATATCCCAGGTATCTTTTTTTTTTTTCCCCCACATTGTGAAATTTGCTTTGATCGTGGCGTGCAGCAGCCAGCTCCAGGGGTTGGTCATGGCTGTGCCATCCCAGCGCGTGTCTGTCCCAGCTGCTTTGGGCATGTGTGTCCCCAGGCCCTGTCCTGTGTCCCAGCAGGACACACAGATGCTGCTCCCAGCTGTCCTCAACCTTCAGGAGAAGCTTCTCAGGGAGACGAGACCCAAGCCGGGAGATGGCCGAGCTGGAGGAGGGACCACGCAAAGGTGCCTCCCAAGCACCCACTGTCCAGCCCAGCGGGTGACAGCCAGGTCCATCCCATAGGTTCCCTCCTTTCATGCAGATGTGCCCAACGGGCCCCGCAGCAGGGTGCCAGCCGCTGCCCCAGCACCAGCGCTCCTCCTCCAGCGCTTGCTCCTGCTGCGCCTGCTCTGACCCTCCAGCCTGAGGCCGATCAGCCCAAGGGGCTGCAGGGTGGCTTGGTCATGCTGGGGGCACCCAGCCCCACCGTTCCCGGCAGCTGGACCTGCCACCTCCTTCCGGGTCGCACCCCGACTTCCGGAGTCCCCCGCAGAGCAGGCACGGCCGCCTTCTGCATGGCCACAGCCGTGGGGCCTCAGAGCAACCCCAGGTCATGTTCCCATTTCGGACACGTACGCTGCCAAAACAGGGAAGTCCCCACCTTGGGGTCATTGCTTTTGCACAGGACCAGCCACTCCAGGACAGAGAAGTCCCCCCTCTCCCGGCAGGATGGCTGCAGGGAGGGGGCACGGGCGGTGGGAAGGGCAACATGCCCCGCTCCGGCACCCGGTTCTGCCTGCTCAGCCAAAACTTGCGCCGTTGGGGTCGCTTCTCCCACGGTCCTGCTTCCCCTGCATTGGGGGGTGCCTCCGCCCCACGTTGCCTGCTCAGCCCCACGTGCTCAGCCTGTGCACATTTTGGGGGCTCTGGGGTTTGGGCACGTCGCTTCCCACAGTGGCAAGTAAACTCAGGCTGGCTGCTGGAGACAAGGTCACCATCAGCACCGTTTGCATTGCAGATGGCCGGAGCCTCGCCAAGGGATGCAGCCCGCGTGCTGAGAATGTTACTTTAGTGAGGAACCGTAAAAACTGAAAAGTGCCACCAGGTTAATGCTGGAATGGCATTTTTCTGCAGGAAAATTTACATGGAAGAGGGACTGGAGTCAATGCCCCACATGAAGGACCTGGAGGAAACTGCACTGTAGGGGCTGGAGCTGACGGGATTTGAGCCGCGGTTTTATTTCGCAATGTGCTCCATGGAGGCCTGCCATAAGCAGCATCACTCCCCGACATCCCCAGGTGCACGGACAGCCCGAGCCCACCACGGCTGTGCCAGCGTGCGGTAAGCTGCTGCAGCATGTGGGCACAGGAACAAAATGATGGCGCAGGCCACCGGAGCCATCCCTGCTGCTCCCAGCCCTCCATCTTCACCTCCAAACTGCAGTTTCACCCGATACGTATTTGGGGAGAGCGGGGAAAGGCGTTGGCCATTGGCATTCATGGATATCGCTCCCTTTTTTTTCAAGGGGCACCATCCCAGCTAGGAGGCTGCAGGGAGCAGCTGGGCTGCTGCCCCTCAGCCCGGTGGCAGGGCCACCCCAGGGCGGCTGTGGTCCCATCCTGCCCCAGGGGCTCGCGGGACGGCAGTGGGCTTGGCGGGAGCCCAACGCTGTCGTGCGGCTGCACTCAAGCCAGCGACAGCTCCTCCAGTCCCTGCGTGTGGTCCCTGCGCGGCCGCAGCGGGAGGGAGAGGGGAAGTTTGTTTTTCATGGGCAATTTTGCTCTCCGGTCAGGCATGACAGGCTAAAAACCTGCAGGTCCGGGTGCTGCGGGGACCCTGCCCCAGGCGGTGTCCTCGGGGCTCCCTGCCTGCCCTGCCCTCTGCTCCGGGGCTTCTGCGTGCCGGCAGCGGCGGGCGAGGACCGGCCGGGGGCGATGGATGCGATCCCGCCCCGGGGAGCCAGCGGGCCGCGGGCCCGTCCCGCAGCGCCGGGCAGGGGCTTGGGGCAAACGCCCCGACCTCTCCCGCCGACCGCCCCGCGTCCCTTGAGCCTCTGGGGGTCCGGGATCCCCGGTACTGGACCCTCCTCCGAGACCAGGTGCCCCTGCATCCCCCGGTACCGGAGCCCCCGGTACCGGAGCCCCCGGTGTCGGGTCGGCCCTCGCTCCCGGCCCGCCCCCCCCCGCCCCGTGTCGGATACCCCCTCGCTCTCGGCCCCCCCTCGGTGTCGGATACCCCCGGTGCAGGATGTTGCCGCTCCCCCCGGTACCGGATCCCCCGGAGCCGGGTCCCCACTCGCTCCCCTGGGCCCCTCTGTGCCAGATTCCCCCAGTGCCGGATGTCGCGGCGCCCGCCGGGACCGGGTCCCCTGGGTCTCCCTCCCCTCCCTCCCGGTACCGGCCCCCGCCCCGCGTACCGGAGTGGTGGGTCGCGGCGCTCCCGGCGGCGCAGAGCAGCACGGCGTGGGCGAGGAGCAACCTCAGACCGGCTCGGCGGAGCCCCCGGCACCCACCGCCCATGGCGAGAGGCAGCTCCGCCGCGTCCCGCCGCTCCGGACCCGGCCCCGCCGCCCCCGTCTCCCCGCCTACCCTCCGCCCCCGACGGGACGGGCTGGGCTCCACAGCGCGGCCCGCCGTGGGGGCTGCCCCGGCCCGCCCAGCGCTTCCCGTGGTGCCCGTGGCCGCCCCTGGGTGCCCGGCCGTGCCCTGAGCCCCGTGTGCCCCAGGAGCCCCCTGCCCATCCGCAGGTCCCCGCCATGTCCCCCCAGTCCCTCCCAGTCCCCAAGTATCTCCATACCCATCTTCTAGTCCCCACATCCCCCTGCATGCCCACGCCCTGGTCCCCAGGTTCCCCAGGACCCACCTGCCCATCCCCTGACCCACAAGCCCCCTGCCTGAGTCCTCATGCCCGGGACACCCTGTTACAGCTCGGCCAGCAGCACCATCGCCACAGCGTGGCCCCGGGCCTGGCTCAGCTCCCTCTGACCCACCCTGTCCCGGCAGCGCTGCCCAGCTGGCGCCAGGAGCCGGGCTGCCCACAGCTGCCAACAGCCAGAAAAGCAGAGTTTATCGGTGGAGCCATCGCTGGGTGTTTCCTGCTTGGACGCTTTGCCCCCCAGCGCCAGCCTGCTGACAGCGGGGACAGGATCAGGCCAGCCCAGCCCAGGCAGGCACCAGCCACCCCACAAGGGAGTGTGTTGGGTTGGGAGAGGTTCTGCATGTGGCTCGGTGGGCGAGAGCACGCTGGGCTGCAGAGCTTGCTGGGCCACAGAGCTTGCTGGGCCAGCCTCAAGGGATGTCCCCGAGCCTGGTGGCACCCAGAGCCCAGGGGCTGTGGCTGCTCGCCCTCTCCCGTGCTGCTCTGCTGCAGCAGCGGAGACCCCAGCACAGGCCTGCGTGTGTTTCAAGATTATCTCGGGTTTTGCTGTCACCTCCTTGCAGAGCAGCAGGAAGCCCCGGCATGGCTGCGGGTGTGCGGTTCCTGCGCGGTTCCTGTGCTTGGCGTAGAAAAGGGCTGTGCAGTGGGGACGGGGATGGAGCAGGCCTGTGGGAGCGGGGCTCACGCTGCAGGGCTTTGCTGGGTTTCAGCAGGGAGGGAGCATCCCCACCGGGCGAGAGGCCTTTGCAGGTGTCCAAAAATGAACAAGGGCCTCAGATCCAGCTTCAGTGGGCAAATACATTAGCCATGACACAAACATGAGCTCAGTGGGCTCTTGATGTGCTCCAGTAGGGCGGGGACCCCAGCGGCCTCCTGATGATGAATACGCCCTGGAAATGAGGGGCAGGTTTTGCTGTACGCGTGCAGTCCGTGCGGTCAGCGTGTGCCAGGGCTGCTCCTGCCTGCTGCGAGCCTGCCTGCGGGCAGCGCCGTCCCGCTGGGCCCTGCGCGCCCAGCCGCTCCTCCTGTCCGCTCGCCTCCGAGACGAAGAGCAGCCGAGCTGTGTGGATGGGCACTAAATACAAAGCCATGGCAGGTTGGCGGTTCAGCACAGAGGGGTGGATTTTGGCAGGACGTTGGGATGGTTTCAGCAGAAGCATGGCGGGGAATGGTGTCAAACACGCTGCCCCGTCCCCCATATCCCGTGCCTGTGCGCTGCAGGGCTGCAGGAATGGGGCAGTGCCGCAGGAATGGGGCAGTGCCGTGTCCCCCACCTGCTGCTGTCACCGGCCCCATGGTGTCACAGCCCCACAGACAGCGGAACAGTTTACCCTGTGAGTGGGTGTTTTTCCCCTCCATCCCTGCAGGCAGCACAGCCAGCCCCAGCTCTGGCCTTTCCCCTCCCTCCCTGCACCCAATGCCCGGTGCTGTTGGCCTTAGCATTGGGACCTGGCAGAGCCTGACCCTCCTGCATCCCCCCGGGCCAGCCTGGCAGGCCTGGGGGATGTCCCAGCTCTGGGACCTCTCCTGCGCTCACTGCTGCGCTCTTTTCCCTCTCATCAGGTTTTGATAATCATTTCCTTGCACAGTGTGGGAAACGGCTGCAAGAGCCCCAGGGGCGGCTGTCTCTGCCTTGGAGGGGCTGCCCCCAAGCTGCAGGGCGAGGGAGGGGGCTGCTGCTGGCAGCTGCAGGGCGGGGGGTGGCCTGGCCATCCTGCACACCCTCACCACTCCTGGCATCTCGCCCGGTACCCAGACCCCTCGCTCCAGGCGCTCAGTGCCCCACTGGGCTGCTCAGCACAAAACCATCAGCTACCGATGCCGGTGCTGCCAGCCCTGGCTGCCAACAAACCTCCCCTTCATGATGGCTGTCTGTCTGAGCGTGTCTGTCCTCATGTCCCAGGATGGGACCCAGCCCCGGGTCCCCAGGCTGGTCCCTGTCCCCGGCCAGGGCAAGGGCGGCAGTGCTGCCTGGGCGTTGGGGTGGGACTGCGGCCTTGCAGCCTCCCTCAGCGCGAGCACGAGGCCGGGGCACAGAGGACACGTCCAGGGGTTTGCCACAGCCTTGGCAGTGTGGGAACTGGATCCAGCCAGCAAACGCCCCGACATCGCTCTGCCATAGCAAGGGGAAGCTCCAGTGCCGTGCTGCCAAGCCCCCGCGTGCATGACCGCCATGGCCCTGGGGGACAGCAGGAGGGAGCCAGACGAGTAAAAAGGTTTCCTTTGGCCTGATGAATGCCCTCGGAGGGGCGAGGGAGGCTCTCGTGGGGCAGCAGCACCGGCAGCTGCTGTGTCTGCGGCGCGCGCAGGGCAGGACGAAGCGGCTGCTGGGCCGGCGCCAGCGCGGGGGAGCGCGGAGCAGAGCCTGCTGGGGGCCGGCTGCTCACGCCGCAGCAGCTGGGCCCGGCTGGAAGCACGGGCGCCGTGGGGCCCCACGCCAAGCACCACGCAGGCGATCGACGGGCCGAGGTCCAGCCGCATCTGGTGCTTCACCGGAGACTTTCCTCCTCCTCCCCGCTGCAGGGAGGGGACTCTGCCCTTGGTGGTCCTGGCGCAGGAGCTGGCAGGGCTGGGGGAGGCGAGCAGCACAAGGGGTCTCCCCTAGTGCCTTGACCCCAGATCGTGGCCTCGTGTGTGGCCCCACTGTCAGCAGTCATGGAGCCAGAGGTGGAGCGTGCGAGTTCCCCAAAGCGCACGGACAGCCTGGAGTCAGCGCTGGCAAAATAAATTCACACGAGTGGCTTTTGGGAAGAGCAAGAGGCTCCCCGGGGCCAGGTGGGCGTGGGGCTGAGGGGGGTGGCTGCTGCTCCTCCGAGAGCGGGGATGTGGCCTTGCCGCCGCTCCTGGGAGCGCTCCTCACTGAGCAGCGGCCGGAGGGCCACGGCAGCAGCATGGCCAGCCATGCTGGGGTGGTCGGGCTCTGGCGGGAGGGTTTCAGCTCTGAGCACCCAAGACCTTCTCGGAGGTGGCGGAGCAGGTCCTGATGCCTGAGGGATCTCCCCTCTCCAGGGCGGTGCGGGCGCCTCTCCGTGCCTCGTGCCATGCTCTCAGCTGGCTGCACGCTGGTTTTTGCAGCAGTGGCCGTGGCATCGGGGCTGCGACTTCGCCCCTTTTCCTCCCGCGGCTTCCCTCCTCCTTCCAGGGACACCGCCGGAGTTTTGCTTCCTTTTTCTCCCCCCTCCCCAGTGCAGGAGGCACGCAACCATGGCCCTGCTCCAGCTCCGGCTGCCTCGGTGCTGCTGGTGCCGCTCTGGTGATGTGCCGGCACCGGCGCTCGCTCTCTGCCGAGGCAGCCGGGCGGGACGGGCATGGGAACTGCCATGGTGGTCTTGCTCCAATCTAAAATAGGCCGGCGAAGGCGTTTCCGCAGGTGCGCTGCAGCCGCGCTTGCGTGCACCCCAAGCCCCTCCGGCAGAGCAGCGGCTCTGCCCACCCGGTGCAAGGCCTGAGGTGCCGGTGAGAGGCCACTGCCGTGCCGTGACCCCATCCCGGGCCCGCCACATGTGCATCCCCGGGCAGGGGCCGGCGAGGCCCCGATGCCGGCGGAGGAGCGGCGGAGCCGCGGGAGCCGGTGCTGCCGGCCACGTCCTCCCGTAGGGAGGCAGCAGAACACCGTCTATGGCAGCGCGGCGCCGGCCCGAGCACCGGGCGGCACCGGGAGGCACCGGGCGCCGCGGATCCCGCGCTGCTCTGCCTCGGGCCGCCCCGCAGCGCCTCTCCCGCCCCCCGGGACCCCCTACCCCGGGTTTGGGGTGATGCCGCGTCCCTGAGCCGCAACGCCAGGGGGGCTGGACGGCGGGACCCAAGAGCCTGTGGCGGGTCGGCACCTCACGCTCCTTCCCTCTCGTCTTGCCAGGGATGCTGGAACCGTGGGGACACCCCGTCCCGCAGCCCCACAGCCACGGGGTGGGTCGGGAGGCGACAGCTCAGGGAGCCTGCCCGCGCCCTGCGCAGGGAGCGGGGCCGTGGGGCGGCCGGGCAGGGACACCCCCGTGGCCCCCCAATCCAGTGCTCTGGGGGTGGTCGCGCCTGGGAAGAGCGTGTCCCCCTGATCCCAGGGGACCTGCGGGGGCCGTGGAGCACCCCTGGCCTGATCCGTTTCTGCACATCCCCCGAGAGGCTCCTGGCGAGGAATGTGGCTCAGTGGGTGGACCCTCGCCCATGGGTTGTAGGGGTCTGGGCAGAGAACAGGGAAGCCAAAGCCCCCCTTTTTTCTCCCAAAAGGTTAAGAGGCAACTAGTGCCAAGTCCTCTGTGGGGAAAGTCCCCGACAGCCACAGATACTTCAGTCCAGCACAACAGCGCAGCAGATGCTGGTGGCTGGAGACCCCGCACGGGGCATCAGCCTGGTGCCATCCACCCCGCGCTGGGCTCAGAGGGGCTGTGGGGGTGTGGGACCAAGCGGGGCAACAGTGGGGCAGCCTGGGGAGCGAAGCCGTCTGCAGTGGCCAAGCAGGGCTAGCGGCCCCTTCTCCAGCTCCGCCAGGCATGGCAGCAGAGGGCCCAGCGTTTCCTCCGGCATGGGGAGCTGACAGACGCTGTTTGGGGGGCTACAAATCAGAGCTGAAAAGCTGGGGCTGGACAGGCTGTCTGGGAACTCGTAACCTGAGCCCCAGGAAAGGAGGACTCAGGAAAGCGCTTTCAGCAATCATATTCATCATCTTCAGCTCAGACTCATTAGGCTCGCGGAGCCCAGCCCCGCCACCGCCAACGCCTCCCGCACGCAGATAGAGCCGCCAGCTCAGACAAATAAATGCTTCCAGCTTCCCGGTGGATGCGGCAGGTCAGGGAGCATCTGATGCCAATTACCTGCGGTGTAGTGTTCCCCGGCCGCGCTCACCAGCACCGCGCAGTGAGGCAGCTCCCGCGCGCCGGCCCTCGGGCCCGGGTCTACCCCGGCCACAGGGGTGTTCGGCTGCCTACACATCCCCTCCAATATTGGGGGGGTCCCGTGGATCACCCTCTGCTCCCTGTGCCAGGAGCCATGGAGGCCGTTGGAGGGGAGAGTTTTAGTCTCCCGTTGCAGGGGGAAGAGCAGCCCTGTGCCACCCATGTTTTGAGCTCCTCCATCCTGGGGTCAGGAATCAGCACAGGGATCACCCACCTGAGCATTTCAGGGGATGCTTGGAGGCCACCTCTCCATGTGGCTGTCCCCACCATGGCTGGCTGTGCGCAGCACTGGGCACCGGCGTGTCACTGTCAGCGTTTAACTCCCACAGGTTGTTTCCTGCCAGGCTGTCTCCATCATACAGCATGGTGCAGCAAGGACCCCTCTTCCCTGCTCCCGCGCAGGGTTAAGGGTGGAGAGCTGCCCCGGCTGGTGCAGCAGGTTTGGAGATGTCTGGGTGGGAAGAGTGTTGGGGCTGCACATCACTGTGTGACGCTGTGCAGGTGCCCTGCACCCCGCTGTGCCCACCGCGCACGGGTCCCAGCGACCCGACTGCCCGGGGACATCCCTGGGGCGGCACATCCCCATCTCAGGGTCCGAGCAGAGGGAAGCCGTGGGAGCCTCCATCAGGTTCAGGTCCAAAATTACAACAGACCATGGAAACCCGTGGACAGGGTCCAGGCACCCATCCCAAGCAGCGACGGCAGCCGGCATAGCCAAGCAGCCTTGCCAAGCACTGCGGTGAAATGGGTGCAGGCAGCTCCGCTCACCCGGCGGCTCTTCGGAGCAGCTGCACGTTTCCACTTCTGCGGGCACTGGCTGGCCTGGATGTCCTTAATTGCCCAAAGGTCATCATCCCCGAGCCCAGGGCCACGTGTCAGAGGGACCCTGGGCAGGAACCTGACACGGACGCGAGTCATTCGGGATCAACGCTGGGGGCCAGGAAATTGCAACGGACACGAACCTAAATATGCCGCGCGTCTCCCCAGGTAATCAGGGGCCGGGCCAGATTCCGGCTGACAGCTTAAATGCCTTAATTCCTTGGCCGCTGTGGCTCGAGGGGGTCCCGTGTGCCGCGGGCTTCTCCCAAGAGGTCTCTGAGCTGGAGATTTGTCTGTAATTGGAGGCATGTTGCATTCCCCTGAAAGTAGCCAGGGCCGGCTGGAGGGGGGCTGCGGGAAGGCAGCAATTTCCCTTATGGAATTATTTACCTGATTAGAGAGTTTATTTTATCAAAATTGCTTCAGAATGGGGCTGCTCAGTGTGTCCAGCGCGGGGAGCTCCCCGATGGGGCTGGCGGCCTGGAGACAGGTAATTTGTGTGGTTAATGGGACTAATCCACCAGGTAATTACACCAATAGGTTTCACGGCTGCAAAGTGCTCCATTCCCATTAATTAAAAATCCGTTAAGAAGATTAGCACGTAAAGGTATCAAAAGAAAACCAAGAGTTTCTTTCCCCACTGGCCCCCAAAGGCGAGTGTGGGAGTGCTGGATTGCTCGCATTAGCACAAAAATTATTCTTTTAAAGGTGAGGGCTTCTCATCCAAAGTAACTGCTGACAGTTTTCCCCGACTTCCCTGCCAAGAGGTCCTTTATGTTTAATTATAGTTTGTTTAAATTAGCCCTGATTGTTTGTGTGGAGTGTTAGCTTAAATATATTTTGAACATGAGGTTTCCCTGCGACTTGCCGGTGCGGCGCAAGGAGGGCAGCCTCCGGCCGAGCCCCACGCCCCGGCAGGTGCCCCCGCCACGGGACTGATGCTCAGGGCTGCCCGGGAGGAGACGGGGATCCTGGGGGGACTGGACTTCGCACCCCCTGGTTGAGCCGGTCACAACAGAGCGGGAGCTGGGGATGGCGGTACCAGCTGTCGGCAGGGGCTCAGCCACCAAACCCAGCTCCGCAGCAGGCGCTGGGCTGCGGCAGGCACCTCCCCGGCACGGCGGCGGCAGTGGTCTGCCCGCACCCCACCAGCAGCTTCTGTGCTGGCAGGAGCCCCGTGCCGTCACCACCCGCACCCCACGGGCACTCCGCTCCCGTCCCCACGCTGCCGCCGCCGGCCGGCCCGGCACTGCCCAGCCTCGCGCCCGGCCGCCGGTGCCGCTCCTGGCCTTTGTCCACAGCCAGACACTGAGCAAAACAAAAGCAAATTCCCCGGCAGCTGAAGGTGCCATTTTCACGGCTCGGCTGAACAAGGAAGTATTTTTTGATCTCTTAAAAATCCCGAATATTATCTGACAGTTTATCTTGTTTCTCCGCATCCGTGTCTTTGCAGCAACGCCAGCTCATTTACATGTGTATTGCGCCTGCCTCCACGGGTGCTGAGGTCAATTGAAACTCAAGAAAAGAGGAGAAATTTATGCAAAACTGTTGATTGCATTTGTATGTAATGAAATCATCCAATATTCATCTGACTATAGACTCTAATCTGAAAGGAGAAGTGAAGGACATAAGAGTCACTGGAAAGCAATAATGAGCTTCTGTAGTGATTAAAAAAGCACTTGAGCTTTCTGAAAATCCAGCCAGAAATCGTGTCTAATCAACACGGAATATAGGAGGCAGAGATTACATTGATACATTTTGCAAAGCTCACTGCTGAAAATGTATGCGAGCTGTAAACTCTGACATGCCATCCATGCTCTGTTTTATACAAATCCGGGCGGCACACAATCAGCGCCCGGGCTCGTCCCTGGCACAAAGCAATCTCGGTGTCTCTGCTCGATGACTCACAAGGAGCGCAATCACATCTATTTTGAAGAGCAATGTTGGTTTTTAACTATGTCGAGAGCTTCCAGCTTCCTCAGAGTTTTTCCTTCCTTTTGCCTCCGCTTCACGTTTCCCGGCAGCCGCAGGCTCAGCGCGGGAGGTGGTGGGAGCCGGCGCCCGCCCCGGCCCCCGCCCCAACCCCCTCGGTGCGGCTGCCCCGGTTCGGGGGCTCGGAGCAAACCGGAGCGTCCCGGCGGGGCCGAGCGCGGCCGGCGGGCGGCCCCGCGAAGGGCGCGGGTCTGTGCCTGGGCTGCGACGGGCTGGGACGTGCGCGGCGGTGCCGCCTGCGGCAGGAGCGCGACCCCCTCGGGGACCACCGGCCACCGGGCCGTGGCAGCGCCCGCCGGGCGGGAACACGACGGTGCCCCAGAGCCACGCGTGCTGTTGGGAGAGGGCTCCTGGCGAGCGCGGCACCGCGCAAAGGGCCCGGGGCACAGCTCGAGGGGGCCCGGCCACGGCCCTCCCTCACCCCCCCTTCTCTGCATGAGCGAGTGGCTTTTGCTGCTGAGGCCAAGCCATTTGGTGGCCAAAGCGGTGGCACTGGCATCAGACCCACGTTACAGCCAGCCCAACCATTTTCCGGTCCACGGTCCCTTCCCCTCCCGGGTTACTCGGCGCAGCTGGAGCTCCCTCCCCACCCGCCAACAGCGTCAGCTGCAGCTCCTTATCAGCCCTGGGTGCACCCCGGGCCAGAGCCGAGCGAGCGGCTCCCGCTGGGGGAAGCCTTTGCCTTTGCCTTTGCCTTTGCCTTTGCCTTTGCCTTTGCCTTTGCCTTTGCCTTTGCCTTTGCCTTTGCCTTTGCCTTTGCCTTTGCCTTTGCCTTTGCCTTTGCCTTTGCCTTTGCCTTTGCCTTTGCCTTTGCCTTTGCCTTTGCCTTTGCCTTTGCCTTTGCCTTTGCCTGTGCCTTTGCCCGTGCCCGTGCCCGTGCCCGTGCCCGTGCCCGTGCCCCTGTCAGGCTTGTGCTGCTGCACCAGGGCAGCAGGTGATTTGTGCAGCAAAAGGGAAAGCGGGACCAGCTCAGAGCCACCCCGTGTGCCAGCCGGCCCCGGGCACAGTGCAGGGTCTGTCCTCTCTCCTCCCGGGCGGTTTACCGTGGCCCTCGGCAGGTGCCGGCGCTGTGGCCGCGGCAGGCGGGGGGTGGCCTCCGGGGCCGCCACGCCGCCGCGCAGCCGGCCGTGTGTGGCGTGTGCCGCTGTGGTCCTGCGCGGCCGGGAGGCACCGGGGCTGCGGCTGGTGCTTTCGTCTGCTCGTCCCATGGGGCAAGGGAAGGGCGAGAGCGGGGTGGGCCGTGGCGGCACGGCTCTGCGGGCTCACGTGCCACCCGTGCGGCTTCGCTGGTACCAGCATCCGTGGCCGCTGCTGGCTGATCGGAGGAGCGCTGAGGTGAGGACGTGGGCAAACGGACTCCCCAAGCCCTCCCCTGCCGCGGCGACATCGGCTGCGGTCGCTTGGAGAACAGGTCTCCACCTTTCTTCAGATTTAAAAACTACTTTTGCACCTGGTCTTGCTTCACCAGCGTGGCCAGCCCCGGGCCCGCTCCCGCTGCCTCCCTAAGGGACGGGCACAGCCGCTTTGGGGACCGGCGGCTGCGCTGGGGTCGGGCAGCTCCAGCGCCAGCCTGGCGCCGGAGCCGTTTCACCACTAGGTTTTAATTCACGTGAGGCGGAGCGAGACGCGACGGGGCGAGGAATGGCCCAATGGTCGATAGAGAGAAATCCCCCTGTGCAATGACCCCCTGCAGCTCCGCCGACCTGCCTCCACCACCCCACCGCTCCAGTGTCCCGTGGCCAACGCCTCGAAGGCTTGGAGGACAGGAAGAGGCCGGAGAAGCCCCCGTGGCCGCGCCGGCCCGGCCTGCCTGCGCCGGCACCAGCAGCGGCTTCCCCACCTGCCCGGGCTTGGAGAAACACCCGGCTCCGCAGCCATCGCTCCGGGCAGGTACCAGGGAAACCCTTCGAGCCCAGGCTGCCGCTGGGATGCTGAGGCTGCAACAACAGCAAAAAAAAGCCTAGTTGATAAATGTCAAAAGAAATACGGTAATCAGCTGAAAGCAATTTACCAAGCCGTGTAACCGCCCTGGGCTCCCCATTTTCCTTTATTCATTTATCATGGTAAGCACTTTGGCCAAAATACACAAAGCAGAGAAATTGTTGACATGTGGGGCCCTAGCAGAGCAAATCCTTCATCCTCCTCCCCCTCCCCACTGCACACAAACTAACTTTTTGGGAGTTGTTTATTTAAGGACTGCAGAGCACTCAGTGCTCTTTGAACCCAAATGCCTTGGGAGCAGGGCTGCGGTGCTGGCCACCACCTTCCCTCCTCTTGCCGTCTCCCGAGGCGTTTGCTGCTGTCGGAAAGTACCTGCTGGTGGTGACAATTGAGCCACATGATGTGCTCAGGACCCCATTCTGCTTCCCCCTCCCCTACCCCCTAAAATGTGGTACCAGTGGCTCACACAGGCATTCTGTACCCACCCAGGGAGGGCAGATGCTGGTTTGGGAAGGTTCCTGCATTGGCATTGGTCTTCTCGGTCCTGGCTAAACCAGCCACACCACCAGCGCTGGTTTCAGTTCTCTATCCACGAAGCCTTGGGACCCACCCGGCACCAGTCGGTGTTGAGCTCCCTCGTGCCTTCCCGGTGGCCAGGCTGCAGGCAACTCTGCTGGCCACGGCAACGGGCAAACGCTTCTTTTGGGACGGATGAACCCAAGGGGAGGCACCAACCAGGAACCGGCTGTCCCGAGGTTGCTCCTCCACATCTCTTTTTGACTTTATTTTAAGCAAAAATAAATGCCGAGGCTCGCAGCAGGACAGCGCGGGTTTCCCTTCCCGGGCTGCGCGGTGCCGGGATGCAAACGCTGGTGCGCGAGGCCGGCAGCGCAGTCGCTCCTCCTGTGCCTCCGCTCCTGCGCGACAGCCCCTCCAGCAGCCTCCAGTCCTCTTTCCTACTATTTTATTTTTAATTTTGGTTCACCCAGCTCTGCCGCCACTGGGATGAAGACCGGCGAGGCGACTTCCCCCCTCCCTCCAGCGCAACCCGAGGTGGGGAACCGGAGCAGCCGACGCACAGAGCTGCTCTGGAGGTCCGGCAGCGCCGCCCCGGCCCATCGCCCCAGGCTGCCGACTCGGGGCAGGGATGGCCGCTGGGGTGCGCGGCAGTCCGTCCTTGCTGAGGGAGGAGTGTGTCCATCGGGATGGCGCTTATCCAAGCAGCTCCTTGGTCTTCGCTGCCAGCAGCTTGTCCATCTCCGCTGCGGCGCTGTCTGCCATTTGCTGGATCTGTGGCGAGAGAGTACAAGCCTGAGTCGAATGCTAGGTGATGCCAGAGTTTAACGGGCAAGGAGTGACTGGATCACCTCCTGAAACAAAGCCTAAACTCCAAATAAAACCCAAAATAGTGCTGGGACGACAACGGGCTCTCCCTGGGGGCTCCCACCAGCCCTCCATGATTCTCTGCCAGTGTCGCATCTGTGCAGCGAGAGCAGGGGCTGGGCAAGGGCTCTGAAAAGAGACGCACAACACACACTCTTGGCTGAGCCTCACAAGTGACTTGGTCTGCTCCTTATTTAAGAGCGACTTCAGGGGAAGGCAGAGTTAGAGACCCGCTGGTGCTGCACCAGAGGAGAGAGGGCTCATCTCATTACCTCCTGCAACCTTCCCACTATTAGAACAAACTAGGTAATAGCAGGAGCGCAGCCTTAGTACACGCCAAGAATTCACACATCAAGTAAGGGAGCTGCTTATTTCTGGTAAAAAGAAATAAATGGCAATGGTTAAAGCCCTGCCTGGGCATCAGGTCTCCTGGCAACAGGGGATGGACACGGCAAGCAGGTAAAACGGGACCAAAATGTGCACGCACTTATTTGAGCGAGTGCAGATAAAGGCTGGAGCACATCAGGGAGGTTTCTGCACTAGTTTTACAGGACTGATTAAGATGCACTCGCTCCCAAGGTCCAAGGTATATGACGATAACCTCTCCTCACGCTGAAAAATTTGGGTACAAGCAAAAACTAGACTTGAGATGCTACCTCTGCAAATGCAGAAAGCCATCTGTCTGCTCTGGGAGAACTGCTTCCCAACAGGATTCAGTTACAATAGCATGGCCATTTTTCCTGCTTGCACAAATACTCTGTATATCAATGTTTATTTTTCTGAGCACGCAGAGAACTGTCCCGAAGCATTTGCAATGTATCTAACTTTAGCTGTTAATAAACAAACAGCTAAAAAGTAATGGCCTGCCTTCAGAGGCATCAATTCAGCAAAACACTTAGGCTTGTGCCTGAGTTTATGCCCAAGTAATTGACTTTAGTGACATCTGCTCTTAGGGAATTAGGCATGTGCTTAAGTATTTTCCTGAATCGGAGCCAAAAACTCCTAACAGAGATAATCTTGCTAGCCTTTTCATTAATAACAAACTGGAGCAATCCTCATTAACACCAGCTGTTTTGCAGTGGCCAGGCACTGCAGAAGTGGTGGTGAAGCTATGGACGTGGGTTGTTTTGCTCTCCAAGTTTAGCTGGTTTGTGCAACAGTCCCTTGTGATACGAAAGCTTTCAGGGAACATTTTTTTTTTCGCCTGTATCAGCTTACTATGGTTCATACCATAAATTTGGCTTTGAGATTGAAGCCCCAAATCTCACAAAGAAAATGCAAATACAACAGCCATTGCCGACTCCAAAAATTCAGCCCAGGGCCACCCATTCCCCAGCCAGGTTCTCAGTGCTGCAGATTTGTCAGCGAGGGCTGGGCAAACGCACCACTGAGCTGTGAAACGTCATGATATGGCAGAAGTGGAAAAAAAAAATTACCTGCTTTTCTAGCAGCCAGATGGTATCTTCAGACACTTTGTTCTTGAAATTCTTTACCCGGCTGATGCTTTTGTTTCGCACCTTTCTCAGGGCCTCTTTGGACTTGTTGGTGGATTGCTTGGCAAGCTTGGCCAGGCTCTCCCGGTGCTCTCTCGTTACCCTAGCAGTGAGGGGAAAAAAACAGAAAACACCAAAAGGAAAAATGGTGCCATGTGTAGCACGACCAGATCTATGTTCTGCAACGGACTCCGGGTAAATGCCGCGATCCTCTCTGCTGCGGTACCTCCGCGACCGGCCTAGACAGAGCTGCCATGCAGCGCCGAGCCGGGCTGCGCAAGGGTGCTCGAAAGGCACCCATGTTAAGACAGAGCTCGCCCTGCGTGGAGGCCCCGTGTCGCAAGGGCAGTGGGACTTAGCAGCTCAGGGCGTGTTTTTATCCCGCTTTGGTCCACCTGAGCGCATCGGCCACCTCTGCGCAGCACGGCCAGGGCAGCACGGCCAGGGCAGCAGGTCTTCAGCCTGGAACAGAACGTTCCCCACACAGCCCGAAGCTGAGGGACTTGGACTGAATCTTACTTGTTTTACAGTTGTCACTGCAGTGCCTGAAAGTCACGCTGAGATGTTCGCTTTCCTTTTTTTCTGCTGCCGAAGCAAATGCAGGAAAGAGGGAAAATCCAGCTCCAGACCGGAGAGAGGGAGCTGGAAAGCGTAATCCTGCAAAGCCAGGAGGTAACCTCCATCCCTGAAACTCGCTACCGTCTCCCTGCAACTGAAGAGCCTGAATTACATATCTGGAAGCTACAGAGCTTATGTTTCACTCAGCCTTATTCCAGCTCATCACAACCAGGTTTTTCCACCAAGATGATGTGAACACCCAGTTTCACAAGAGGATGATGCTAGATGCGGCTAGCCACAGGCAGTTCAGCCGAGGAGGACTTCAGGTCCACCTTCCCCCCGACACAGGGCCAGGTACTGCTGTGATGCCACAAGAAAATCCTCAGCTTTCCATCCCAAACTAAAAGCTGCAGGTGGTGAGGGAGTCTGGCCATCTGAATAAGGCACAGGAATGGCTGACGTGTCACCTCGGCTCTGGTAATGCTCCAGCACCTCCAGCTGATCACTGTCAACATCAACTGCTAGTGCTTAACAATAATATTTTAATTATTTTCATGGCTATTGAAGTTTCCAGACCGCCTTGAGAATGCAAAACCCCGGTGCACTGACTGAGGCTCACCAGCAAGAGAGCGCTCGTCTGCTCGCAGAAGATATTGCAAAATAAACATGTCACAGGAGTATTTAGAAATTGGCTGCAACAAGCCTGGGTCACCAAAACACTGAGGCCACGATTCTTCCTGCAGAGAGCTCAGGAAACGTGGGGCGAGGGCTCCCAGGGCAGCGCCGGCTCTGCCCCCGCGTGGGTCTGCGCCGCGGGGAGGCTCTCGGGGCACGATCGGACCCTCAGCCCTTCCCGAGCTCGTGCAAGAGGGAATAGGCTCCCCAGAACTGATCAGTAATTACAGGGATTTGGGATCACTCGAAAAGCTGACAAGACCCGGAGAGCCGCGGACCCAGCCCCAGCGCCCGCGGCGCGCCCTCGCAGGCGCGCTGCCCTCACCGCGGGCACCCCGCGGGCGGCTCGGCCCCCCAGCCCGTCCCGCGCCCCGTTGAGCGGCAGCCGAGGGAGGTGGCCGGAGAATCTCACACGTGGCGAGAGGCTTCTGGTCAGTGCCGGCTCGAGCCTGGACTGAACGCCTAATTAGAAGTGAGCGGGGTGACTTGTGGTTTCCTCTGCATCCCAGCGTCGATGCCTTCAGGGCTTCTCGTGTTCGATCTGCCCGGCCAGAGGTCCTGCGGCACATGCGAATCCAGCAGGGCCGGCTCACAAACAGAGGTCCGGGGCAGGTCAGATTCCCAGGCAGCTTTTTGGGGGGGCGGGGAGTCAAGCCCAGCTGCTAAACTCGGAGGAGGGAGGTGGAACTCTCTCCCGTCTCCAGCTGGGTGGCGAGGCGAGCCGGAGCGCAGCGGGGCTGCCTCGGCCGCGGGAGACGGAGCTTGCCGTCAGCGATTTGCCGCGCCGCTCCCGCTCAGCTTTCGCGAGTTGTGCCGAGGGTATCACTCGCCTGCCTGGGGCTGCCGAGCCTTCAAGGAAATGTTTTTGTTTATGCAGCGCTGCCAGATTTCCTATGCTTCTTGGCACGGGGTCACAGCTTTCATGCCTCCTTGTCTGTCTTTATTAACACCAATTTCTTTTTATCACTGCGCAGCGCCGCGGAGTTTCTCAGCGGGTTTTATGTTCCAGCCAGACTGTGTGTAAATTCTCAGCAATGCTACCAACAATGCCAGAAACGGACACTTTTTCAAGCAGATGCTGTTTCTGGTTAAGGAATCCATCAACACAAGCCAGGGCCACGGTTTCTAAGGACAGTTGTTTAATCCTGCCCCCAGATCTGGGACTTTTAAGCTGTTCTTAGATATGTTTTCTTTTCTGTCTAGTAACTGTTGCCCCTACCCTCTCTTTAAAGCCAAAAGAAGCGTGAGGTGAACCTGGGGAAGGGGTGCCTGAAGTGGGGAACGAGGACAAGGTCCCTGCCTGTTGCCCCTTCCGCTCTCCCCCGCGGGAACGCCGCCCTCCCCTGCAGCCCAAGGAGCCGCGGGCTCAGATGCCGCCGCTCCCCCGGGGACGGTCCTGCCCTGCCAGGGCCTTCAGACACGCGCACCGCCCCGCCGGTCCCATCTCCTCGTTTTCTGCTCCCCCAGCGACCCGTGGTTCGAGCACCGCGGCCCCGGGATGCTTCTCCCCGCCGCGTACGGCGGGAGCAGACCCGCAGCGAGCGCGACGCGGGCCACGTCTCATCTCCGACGCGAGACGTTTATGCGGGTAAGAGTCATTTCTGTATCTCAAATGCTAGGAATTTCCTGTGAACGAGAGGGATCAGTTAAAGGCAAGTAGGCTTAACGAAATACTCCGCATGCATAATTGCAGATAAACACAGGGTGCAACACGTGTTGCTCAACAAAAAGCATGCAAGAGACTTCTGACGCTGAGTGACCGGAGCAACAGCTCAGATCAGAAACAGCTTTGCGTTTTTCCAGATGAAATTTTGTGAGTCCTTTCTCCCCATAGTAGGTATCTTTGCATACTTCTTAAAGGCCAAAGGAAAAAAAAAGCTCACAATGAGTCATTAAACTTTCAAATGAGTCATCTGGCTTTCAGTAAAGCATGTGTAAAAATATTACTAATTTACAAACAATATCCAGTGTAACACAATGGGTCCAAAAAAGATGAATCTAAAAATGAGGCAATACCATAAAAGACACAAGGTCAGGTCAAATTCGGCCAAGAAATCAACCAATACAAATGTTCCCATGGCCGGTTTTCTTTCTTTTTTTTTAGCTTTTTAAACCCTCAGAGAATACTTTTTATTCAAATAAATATTGCCTATGCAGCGCTAGCAACACAAACAGGCGAATGCCTTAGGGAGCAGAGGGGAACCTAGCAGGCAGCAGAAGTAAACACAAATGAAACGAGTGTGTTTTTTCTGTTAAAACTGCAATGCAAAAACTAAACTAACAGAATAAATACCGAAAAGTAAACTCCGTTTTAAAATGCTCACTGGACTCTCAAGCACTGAAGCATAGCTGGACCTGCATAAGGCAAAATATGACACGTCCAGCTGATAGGTCAGGCGAAAATGTGTTTTTAGTAACAGGTAAGGACAATTCAGGTTTGATTTTACCTTCATTGTGCCTCCCCTCATGAAAGAACCAATTTCTGCAGAAGCAATATTGTCTCTTCACTTCCGATTTGTTTGCTCATTTTGCACACCTGCCATGATTTCCGCAATTTCGCTGCATCTGTCTGTCATTTTCTCTTTCGTAAACAACTCCAGAGTTGGGAAAATGAAAAACTTAGAAAATTAGGAAAGTAATTCAGGGATATAATATTAAAGAGAGGTCTCCAGAAGAATTTGATTATGTCCCCTTTGCATTGAAGATTTTAAAAGGTTGAAACCGTCTGCTTGTCTTTCTGATAAGTGGGTGATGAAACTCTGAAAGACCCAGTCGCGTTACTGAGGAGCGGGTGAGGAAACGGGAGCGGAGGCGCCCGCGAGCGCAGACCCACAGGGCAGCTCTCCCAAGCCGAAAACCTCTTTAACCCGGGACCCTTTGGGCTGCCCAGCCAGGGAGAAAGGGGCCAGGAGCAGCAACCCTCACGCACCAGAGGAACCAGGGAGCACGCTAGGCAGATCCTGCCTGGGGAGAGAAGGCTGGTTTTCGCTCTGCGGCACCGCAAAAGATAGTGACAGACTGCACACGTTTGTTGAAAAAACAGTATTTTTTTAAAGATTGGGATTTGCAGTTTTGGAGTTTCCTCCCCTGCAATTCATATTCAAGGATGACCCAAGTGCCCATCAACAATCAAACCACTGTGCAGCAACCTGGGAGCCTCAGCAATTATGAAGATAATGGTGCCCTCCTCCTCCTCCTCCTCTGCCTCCTCTCCCGAGGAATGGGGGAAGGGCAGGGAGCACGGGGAAAAGAAAATCAGCAAAGAGAATGATAATGTCATTCCCTCTCACCGACAGCAATAGAAAGCTGCAATTAGACTTCTCTGATCAAAACGCTAGACAAAATTCCATGGAATTTTTACAGTAGATCTAAAGCACGAGAAATACTCGCTTCGCCTTTACCGAGAAGTCACCTGCTTGTGAAATGCAGAGCACGTGCAAGCGTTTGCGCGCACAGGCAGCGTACGGAGCCGCCTCTACCCTTTGTGGGAGCCGTTCGCAGCACCCCAGGGCGTGAGGTCGCGTACATCTGCCCCGGCTATTCAGAGGCTCCATCGCTGCAGGGTGCGAGCGCCCGCAGGAACGCGTGAATTTTCCGTGCACCGCCCAAACCTGGGCAGAGCAGCGCTACTGCCTCGGCTACGGGCTGCGTCTGCGCTAGCGAGCTGCGCGGCGCAGGACGAGCGGAGCTGCCGGGAGGTCTCGCTCCGCACGAGGTCCAGCCCGGTCCCAGGGACCGAACACGAGTGCGCGGCGGGGAGCGCTGGGTGCTCTAGTTTCATCCAAAAGGGATCCCCTTCACGGGCAGAGACCCCAGCACGCTGCAGCGCAAAGCACGCCACGCGGGGACCATCAGGATCGCTTCACAAACGCTCTCCTGATCCCAGCTGATGCCGTGGCACCTCCTGCCTTGTCCGAGGGCTGCGAGACACCTGCGATGGGCGAGGGAAGCGACGC
Source organism: Phaethon aethereus (assembly GCF_964289735.1). NCBI lineage: Eukaryota > Metazoa > Chordata > Aves > Phaethontiformes > Phaethontidae > Phaethon > Phaethon aethereus. Next base: position 10,810,957 of record NC_138596.1, on the reverse strand, counting down.
TCGGTCCTCGGCCAGGAGCAGCCTGCTTTTCTGCCAGCCCTGTACCAACATTTCCACGCAGCCGTCAGATACACAACGCGTATTACACGGGAAGAGGGAGTGGACTTTTTAGCCAAAGCTATCAACTTCTTCCCTCTTTCTTTCATCACTTCCTTTTAGTGTTCTCTGCAGCAAGGTGCTATTCGCCCCCAACACTACCGGTGCACTACTGCGTTACTGCTGCTCTGCACTGGTGTGATCCAAGGAATCGACAGCAGGGCAGCAAAGAACCAGCCCTCAAATTAAGGCAATACAGCTAGGACCAAGGGGCGAGGTAAAGAACAATAAAACCAACCATCAGATGCCAAAATGTGGTGACTTAGAGCTCAGGCTCTTGGAAGAGGTTCCACCAAGGTGCTTTTAGGGGCTCAGGTTTTTTCTGAACCTGAAATACAGCTATTTGGAAGGCAGCTGCAGCACGACATCACAGCAATCGTGCACGCTTACCCTCTGAAGGGCGTTCACTGCAACCCACCTTGCATGACGATGAACTCGGGCAGCCATCAATACTCACTTTGGAATTGGCACCCGAATTATTGTCCCATCCACTTCTGGGTTCAGGTTCATGCCACTCTCCCTTATAGCCTTCGTAGCTGCAGCTGTGCTCTGTAAGACAGATCAAACGGTAAAGGGAATTAGGAAATAATCATTCCCATATGCCAGAACTCTGTCAATAGTTGGCAATCCATCTCCACAGAACATGGAAACATTTACTTCTGTTACCAGTAAGATCAGGAAGTTACATTGGTGCGGAGAGCTTTGATCAAACCGAATGGGAAACTACGGCCGCGCTCGGAATCGGGGTAGGGGGGCACGAAGGGGGGAAAAGGGGAAGGGAAGCAACAACAAAAGAAAACTGTTTTGCTTCTTTGAAACTATTTGAATGGTTTGAGGCAATGCAGAGTGAAACCGCAATAAATTCCCAAGGCATAGCCTGACTGTGGCGAAGGAGATGAAAGATTCTGAGCATTTAAAAATTCCAGTTGAATGTTTCCCACTAGAAATCACACAGTGCCAATTTAGAAACATTAACTAACTTAACCACTTCAGCACTACAACATAACCACATTACAGCAGGGCAGTAGCAGCTGGCTGAGAAATACAGCCTGTGCCCAGCTCCATGTTTATTTTACAGCTTATTACTTAGGATTAACTTCTCCAAACTCAATCACTGCTGGGCTGACGTTCTGCTCTGCTTAAAAGGTGGGGTGCACAGGTTTGCCCGTTAACTGCAAAGTGATTAAAAGGCTTCCTTCCCCATCCCAGCGCACTGGTGTATCTCTACAGAGTGTCAGGCTTTATGGCTAAATGGGAGTTTTGCTGGGAGCTCCCGCAGCGCTCCGCCAGGTTGCTTCGTTCTCAGCATTGACAATAACAAGACCAACCGAGTCTGTATTCTTGTGGCACTCGTGTGGCTTTTCTTACAAGTCACGTTGCTATTTCTGATACTCCTTCCCACCGTTAACTTTAGCTCCAGGCTGCTGCAGTAGACTGTATTTATGAAGTTCAGCTTTTGCTAACTGAGGCACAAACTAAAGCTTTGCATATTTGTTTAGGTCTACGGCACGCGACATCGCTGAACGAAATGAATGCTCTGCTAGCGTTTTGTAAGACATAACTGCTGTCCTCTAGAATACAAGAAGGGCAGAGAAAATGTAACCAAGCTGATCTCAGCACGTTAGGAATGTAAATGTGTTATTCTATGGACAGTGCTTGCTCTGTAAGAAAGAAATGCTCAGTAAAAGCTGTATTGTTTAACATACATATTGAAGGAAACAGAGGAAGGGAAAATATTGCAATATTGCCCCCATGCTCTTGCAGCCCATGAAATTAATAGCTGTGCTTAAAAGACGTAGTCCTGTTTGTTTACATAGCTCTCGGGCAAACAGAATTTGGCCCTGCAAGTCCTTTTCTATGATTATTTTCTTTCCCAGACTCTTCAGGCATTTTTATTTGCCCTCCAGTGCCACGAAGCACTGGCTATACGCTGTGAATAAAGACATCAAGTCAACGTGTCTGTAACAGTTTTAAAGACTTCAATCTATCTATAGAACAGTTACGGTTTAAAACAACTACATTGAGAGAAATAGTTTTACCCCTACTTCCAATGAAAAATGGCCCTTTGGCTTAGAAACCAAATGTGGGCAATGGTATATAGCATGATATTTAATTTCTCACATGCCCATTTCTCAGTCTGAGCTCCTGCTTGCACACAGGCTGTCATGGGGCGACTTCCCCGGCCCCCTCCGCTCCGGCTCTCCGAGGCACCTCGGCACACTCACCGATGAGGGGCTTTCATTCTTCAAAGCCATTATACATGCTGGATACACTTTAAGAAACACTTAGGCATCAAGTGCCTTACGCTGACCTCCTCTGAGACTTTGCTGACTTAATTAATTGGGGAAAGCCTTTGCAAAATAAATACAGATAAGCTTTGGCAAACCTCCAGACCTGGAGCGGGATGAATAACTAACCTTGCGCTCGTCACTGCTCCTATCTGTGCGGCTGCCTGGCGTGCTCCGTGCGCGCCCGCCGCAGGGGACCAGTAGTGCTTGATCCTGAGGTGGGATTCAGATTTGCTGCCTCATGTAGGGGCAAGTCTAACTAAGGCTCCTGCAGGAAACGAAGGGAACTTGGCTCTCGCAGAGGATACGTCCAAGCACCTGATTTGGGTTCTGACCTGCGGATGCTGCCCAGGGAGGAGCTCGCTAACCTCAGCGCTGCCCGGGTCGGGCCCTGTGACAGCACTTAGCATGGGCTCTGCCTGGTCCTACCACGGAGGCTTTTCAAAAGCTCGTAGACTACCTGAGCAGCTTCTTCCATGAGCTGTCCGGGGGTGTCACCGGCCCTGGGGATAAGTCAGCAAGTTTTAGAGGAGTTTGATGGTGTCCCCAGCACAAATACCGACTGTTCCATCTACGCGTCTGGTTCTGTGCACGGCCACATCTTCATAAGGAACGAAATGACATAAATACAACGTGGCAGATGCAGCATCACTTCCACGTGTGTAATTCAGGTGAACCAAAGGAGATCATGTGTGTGCTCAAGGCTACCGCGTGCCGTAAAAGCGTGGGAAATGGGGAGACCCGGCAGGGCACAGTTAATCCAGGCATCCGGTCTGCGCCACGCTCGGCGCCGCTCTTCAACCGCGCTCTTGCAGATCCAGCTGGTGGGAAACCAGTCTGTGAGCAAACTCCTCATAGTGTGGCATTTACTGGATACGACCCCACGAGCAATCGCGGCCTGACGGGCAGCACGTAACTCTCGTCTGACCCCCGTGCCGCCGCACGCGAGATGCTCTGCGCGCCAGGCAGGGCTGGAGAGTCGAGAGCAAAATACCGCTTCTGTTTTGTGTCAGCCACGAGGCGACACGCAGCCCGGCCAGAGCTCTCACCCCTGCCAGGTTTGACTGATTTTGTCTAACTGCTCCTTCGCTCAGCATCAACCTGTTTGTGCCCATGGTAACGATCATCCCTCGCAATGCCTTCGGTAACGTGTCCTTACCTCTGGAAAATTGGTCATGTTCACTATAATGAGCTGCGGTGACTTTTGTGAGATCTGCCCCAGCTGGTTCAGCGGAAACTTCCCATCTTTTGTCATCACGATTATGTGATCGAGGGCCCCTCAAAAGAACCAAACACAGGGGAGTTTCAGTACGATGCTAAAGAAAAGCGCGTACGCAGTGTCCCGCTTCCCTTCTGGTATGCAAAATATAGATGTTACAAAAGAAAAAAACCCATGTTTATTCAGACTTCAGGTGCTGTTTGTGTTCGTGCATCCCCTGTGGTATGTGCAAGCTAAATATTTCAACGCTACTCTAAAGCACAAAAACATGAGAACAAAACTCCTGTTTGTTTTTGTTACTAGAATAGGAAAACTAAGCAAGATTGTTAAGAATTAAAAGGAAATGGTTATTTTTTAATTCTTAGAACTTAAAGAAAATCAAAATGTTGTTATAAAAATCAAGACAACTATTGTCTTTAACTTAGCTGTGTTCTCTTAAACCCCTCATTTTTTTTTCCAGGTCCCAAGAGGAGGTGTTGTACACTGCTTAATTTAAAGTATTCAGTTTCTCCCTGAGCTACTCTTAATCTGCTCTCTAGTTTCTGCTGCAAAATGTTAACAGGCCAAAAGGCACATGGGACAAGAGGTACTTTATCAGTGCAATTAAAAAAAAATACCTATGGTTAAAATAAATAGTTAAGAGACTGAGCTATGCTTTCCAACTCCATTAAAGACTGAAGTGCCCCTGCCAGCGCTGGGGTGGTGAATGATTCAAATTTGGTCATTGTTTAATGTTAAATTTTATCCCTGAAACTTGATCCTACTTACAAATACCTATGTTCGGAGTGTTATAGTAACCGTAGCTTAGTCAAATATATTCACATTTCTTCCTGAAACACAAAATTCACTAAGCGGATGAGGCTTGTAAAGGTCACTAACCACAAAGACGCACAGCAAAAAAAAGTTTGTATATGCCAGACACCAGCCTGATGGCAATTTCCAAAAGGCTAATTTAATGGCAATTGGATTTTTCCTGCCCTACTACACCATTAGCTGACAACCTGCTTCTTCATCACATCTGCAAACAGTTCAGTTAGACACTTTTGACATCTCCCACTTACAAAAGCTATTTCCAGGAAGCTATTAACAAAAATGGATTCTTCCTGGTCAAGCTCAGGGTGAAGAAAGCCTTTAGTTGGGGACGTCAAGGTTGTAGTAATTGGGTGCCCGGTGAATAACTCAATAAAAAGAAAATAAATTTGGAAAAAATCAGAGTTCCCAGTTACTAGGATTCATATCCTTATTCACAGGCAATAGAGCATCATACAAGAAAGTTACCAACCTGCTGAGGTTCTAACACTGAGATTTCTGCTGAAGTCTTCTTTCAGAGCTTCTACCACTGCCTGCATGTCTTCATTGGTTTCCTCCAAATTGATAATATCCTCAACTAGGGCAGCACTGATATTCACTCTGGCTTGACTCTGCCCTTTACCTTTAGCTGCAGATTACACATAAAAATAATCTGTTTCTGACAACAGCTGTTGCATTAGAAAGAAGAAAGAAGACATTAAAACCCCTGTTAGAGTCAGATTTGAGTCTAAGGTAAACCAAAGTGACTGTATTTTTAAATGAGCAAATAGCCCAGCACTTGAGCACATTAGCCCAAGTATATTTGTAGGTCACGCTGCGTGCACTGACTCCAGTGTGGACTGCGACGACCGCTACCTACTGCCCCAGCGCAGCAGCAGCTCCACGCGCCACCTCTCCCGTGGGAAGGGCTAAGGTTTCCGGTACGCTGCACCACTGGCCGGCAAACCAGCTCCTCCGGAGCGGTGTTCTGCCTAAGGCAGATCCACACTGGTACACGAGAAAAAAGGGATAAGAAGAGAAATCCTGGCAACACACTGAGGGGTCGGAAACACTAGGAAAAAGGCTGCCGCCTTTACCTTTTTTGGTAGCTAGCTGTCTGGTCAGCAGCATCTGATGGACACAGTGCCGGCAGCCATGCAGGAGCAGGGCTGGGCAGCCTGCGGGAGCCTGCGGCAGCCCCCGTGTCACTGCGAACGAAGAACGATAAAGCAGGGAAGGCAGATGACGGAAGCATCTTAGTGCCATAGCCATCGTTCCCAGCTCTTCTCTAGCTCACCTAGAAAAGAGAAAAGGCAGGTGGTCCACTCAGCGTGCCGAAAAGAAATGGATTCAAGTGTCAGTTGCACCTATGGGTGCCAGGTGACAGTTCAGCAACGTGGGCAGCGGGTCCGGGCGTACTGCAGTGACCAAGAGGTAAATTCAGTGGAAGGGGCTCGGCGGCAACTGGACCGTAGCCACGTCATCTGCGCGGCCTCTGCACGTCTGTCCAGAGGGGCACGGGCCTGGGACACAAAAGCCACGTCTGCCAAGCAGGGACAGCTCGTCAAAGCGCCTGGTATTTGCTCATTAGCTGAGCAGAAACTTTAATTTCAGTCACACGAGGTTTGAGGCCCCGAACCCCCCGAGCGCCCCCGGAATTCTCAGGGTTTATTTCAGCCTGGGCTGTTTGGGGCTCTGCTGTGCTCAGAGCTGCAGAAGCACAGCCGGAACAGCCGGTCCCTCCCGCACATGGCTGTGGCAGCCGGGAAGCTGCCGCTGACGGCCACCGGAGGGACGAGCCGCGGGCTCCTCTCTGCCGCTCCGGGGGCACCCAACCCCGTGCTCGGGCACGACGGCTGCCCCCCGGGCCCCCGAGCCCCGCTGGGCCCGCCCACCCCGTGCCCACGGGGCCCCGCCCCCGTGCGGGGCCCCGCCCTCTGACAAAAGCCTCCGCCCCCTCGTCTGGCCCTGCCCTCACTGCCCCCCCTCTCCTCAGGACGCGCCGGGCCGGCCCCGCCCCGCCCCGCCCGCGCGCCCCCCCGGTGCCCCGCGGAGGGCCGGGCTGCCCCGCCCGCCGTGCCGGGCCGGGCCGGCCCGGGGACCGGGGGCGGCGAAGGAGGGGAGTCCCGCCGACTCGCTCACCCTCGCGCAGACCCGCGCTCTCCCGTCAACGTAATCGGGCCGCGCCGCGGCGTTACGTCACAAAACGGCGCCAAAGGCGGGGTGAGGCCTGTGCGAGGACGGAGCGGCCGCGGCCTCGCGGTGTCATGGTGAGTGCGGGCCCGGCCCGGCCCCAGCCCCGGTCCGCGTGCCCCGCCCGGCCCCGCTCTCACTGGTGCCGTCCGCAGAGCCATGGATCCGGGGCGCCAGGCGCTGCCGCTGGAGAACGCCTCCATCCTCTCCGAGGGCGCCCTGCAGGACGGGCACCGCCTCTGGATCGGCAACCTCGACCCCAAGATCACCGAGTGAGTGACCCTGCGGCACCGCCCGCCCTCCCGGTACCCCCGTCCGCCGCCCCGCCTCCCCCCGGCCCCGCCCTCAGCAGCGGTGCCGCCTCCGAGCCCCATCCCGGGGCCGTGTGCCCCCCCCCCCCCCCGCATCAGCGGAGCAGCCCCCCGCAGCGCGGCGCCCCGGGCAGCGGTACGTTTCCCGGCCGCCCCCGCTGGCCTTCTTGCCCTGACCCTCCCCGCCCCGAGGGCCCAGCGTCCGCTCCGAGCGCTGCTCGCCCTGCGGTGCCGGGGGCTCGCCCGGGTGTGGGACGGCTGACAGTTTGGGGGAGTGGGGGGGCCCCTGTGCCCGGGCGGGCAGCGCAGGCTGATGTGGCACACCCAGCTCTGGCTCCCGCCCCGCAGCGAGGGGCGACGGCCGCCCACTCGAGCAGGTTTGCCAGCTCCCACGGCACTGCGTGGGCGGCCCTGTGTCTGCTCGGTGCTGCTGCCTGGCAGCAAAGGGCCTGAGGTGTGTCTGGGGTGCGTGTGGGGGTGTCTCCAGGGCTGTGCTGGCCCCACAAACCGAGCGGCTCAGAGGCAGGTGCTGAAACTACTGCATGCAGCAGTCCTCTGAGCCACCGCTCGGGCTGGAAGCATCTTTCTCTTCTAAACCAGGCAAATGGTAGAATTTTAGGTTTGAGACTTTCAGGGTGACCAAGTTTTGTTATTTTGCTAGTGTCAGCAGTGCTAGTAGTTTGAACAAGCAGGTTGAACAGACCTGTTACTCACGTGAGTAACTGAGCAGTAGCGGGGTGGGGTTCAGTGTGACTGACTGTGGTGGATAAGTGCATAAATCAAATGCGTGTATGTATGCATTTTATGTTTTCTCCAGGCTACAGGTAATTATCTTCCAAG
>NC_138596.1:10626382-10803021 GCF_964289735.1 Phaethon aethereus | reverse complement strand
CCGGGCAGGTACCAGGGAAACCCTTCGAGCCCAGGCTGCCGCTGGGATGCTGAGGCTGCAACAACAGCAAAAAAAAGCCTAGTTGATAAATGTCAAAAGAAATACGGTAATCAGCTGAAAGCAATTTACCAAGCCGTGTAACCGCCCTGGGCTCCCCATTTTCCTTTATTCATTTATCATGGTAAGCACTTTGGCCAAAATACACAAAGCAGAGAAATTGTTGACATGTGGGGCCCTAGCAGAGCAAATCCTTCATCCTCCTCCCCCTCCCCACTGCACACAAACTAACTTTTTGGGAGTTGTTTATTTAAGGACTGCAGAGCACTCAGTGCTCTTTGAACCCAAATGCCTTGGGAGCAGGGCTGCGGTGCTGGCCACCACCTTCCCTCCTCTTGCCGTCTCCCGAGGCGTTTGCTGCTGTCGGAAAGTACCTGCTGGTGGTGACAGTTGAGCCACATGATGTGCTCAGGACCCCATTCTGCTTCCCCCTCCCCTACCCCCTAAAATGTGGTACCAGTGGCTCACACAGGCATTCTGTACCCACCCAGGGAGGGCAGATGCTGGTTTGGGAAGGTTCCTGCATTGGCATTGGTCTTCTCGGTCCTGGCTAAACCAGCCACACCACCAGCGCTGGTTTCAGTTCTCTATCCACGAAGCCTTGGGACCCACCCGGCACCAGTCGGTGTTGAGCTCCCTCGTGCCTTCCCGGTGGCCAGGCTGCAGGCAACTCTGCTGGCCACGGCAACGGGCAAACGCTTCTTTTGGGACGGATGAACCCAAGGGGAGGCACCAACCAGGAACCGGCTGTCCCGAGGTTGCTCCTCCACATCTCTTTTTGACTTTATTTTAAGCAAAAATAAATGCCGAGGCTCGCAGCAGGACAGCGCGGGTTTCCCTTCCCGGGCTGCGCGGTGCCGGGATGCAAACGCTGGTGCGCGAGGCCGGCAGCGCAGTCGCTCCTCCTGTGCCTCCGCTCCTGCGCGACAGCCCCTCCAGCAGCCTCCAGTCCTCTTTCCTACTATTTTATTTTTAATTTTGGTTCACCCAGCTCTGCCGCCACCGGGATGAAGACCGGCGAGGCGACTTCCCCCCTCCCTCCAGCGCAACCCGAGGTGGGGAACCGGAGCAGCCGACGCACAGAGCTGCTCTGGAGGTCCGGCAGCGCCGCCCCGGCCCATCGCCCCAGGCTGCCGACTCGGGGCAGGGATGGCCGCTGGGGTGCGCGGCAGTCCGTCCTTGCTGAGGGAGGAGTGTGTCCATCGGGATGGCGCTTATCCAAGCAGCTCCTTGGTCTTCGCTGCCAGCAGCTTGTCCATCTCCGCTGCGGCGCTGTCTGCCATTTGCTGGATCTGTGGCGAGAGAGTACAAGCCTGAGTCGAATGCTAGGTGATGCCAGAGTTTAACGGGCAAGGAGTGACTGGATCACCTCCTGAAACAAAGCCTAAACTCCAAATAAAACCCAAAATAGTGCTGGGACGACAACGGGCTCTCCCTGGGGGCTCCCACCAGCCCTCCATGATTCTCTGCCAGTGTCGCATCTGTGCAGCGAGAGCAGGGGCTGGGCAAGGGCTCTGAAAAGAGACGCACAACACACACTCTTGGCTGAGCCTCACAAGTGACTTGGTCTGCTCCTTATTTAAGAGTGACTTCAGGGGAAGGCAGAGTTAGAGACCCGCTGGTGCTGCACCAGAGGAGAGAGGGCTCATCTCATTACCTCCTGCGACCTTCCCACTATTAGAACAAACTAGGTAATAGCAGGAGCGCAGCCTTAGTACACGCCAAGAATTCACACATCAAGTAAGGGAGCTGCTTATTTCTGGTAAAAAGAAATAAATGGCAATGGTTAAAGCCCTGCCTGGGCATCAGGTCTCCTGGCAACAGGGGATGGACACGGCAAGCAGGTAAAACGGGACCAAAATGTGCACGCACTTATTTGAGCGAGTGCAGATAAAGGCTGGAGCACATCAGGGAGGTTTCTGCACTAGTTTTACAGGACTGATTAAGATGCACTCGCTCCCAAGGTCCGAGGTATATGACGATAACCTCTCCTCACGCTGAAAAATTTGGGTACAAGCAAAAACTAGACTTGAGATGCTACCTCTGCAAATGCAGAAAGCCATCTGTCTGCTCTGGGAGAACTGCTTCCCAACAGGATTCAGTTACAATAGCATGGCCATTTTTCCTGCTTGCACAAATACTCTGTATATCAATGTTTATTTTTCTGAGCACGCAGAGAACTGTCCCGAAGCATTTGCAATGTATCTAACTTTAGCTGTTAATAAACAAACAGCTAAAAAGTAATGGCCTGCCTTCAGAGGCATCAATTCAGCAAAACACTTAGGCTTGTGCCTGAGTTTATGCCCAAGTAATTGACTTTAGTGACATCTGCTCTTAGGGAATTAGGCATGTGCTTAAGTATTTTCCTGAATCGGAGCCAAAAACTCCTAACAGAGATAATCTTGCTAGCCTTTTCATTAATAACAAACTGGAGCAATCCTCATTAACACCAGCTGTTTTGCAGTGGCCAGGCACTGCAGAAGTGGTGGTGAAGCTATGGACGTGGGTTGTTTTGCTCTCCAAGTTTAGCTGGTTTGTGCAACAGTCCCTTGTGATACGAAAGCTTTCAGGGAACATTTTTTTTTTCGCCTGTATCAGCTTACTATGGTTCATACCATAAATTTGGCTTTGAGATTGAAGCCCCAAATCTCACAAAGAAAATGCAAATACAACAGCCATTGCCGACTCCAAAAATTCAGCCCAGGGCCACCCATTCCCCAGCCAGGTTCTCAGTGCTGCAGATTTGTCAGCGAGGGCTGGGCAAACGCACCACTGAGCTGTGAAACGTCATGATATGGCAGAAGTGGAAAAAAAAAATTACCTGCTTTTCTAGCAGCCAGATGGTATCTTCAGACACTTTGTTCTTGAAATTCTTTACCCGGCTGATGCTTTTGTTTCGCACCTTTCTCAGGGCCTCTTTGGACTTGTTGGTGGATTGCTTGGCAAGCTTGGCCAGGCTCTCCCGGTGCTCTCTCGTTACCCTAGCAGTGAGGGGAAAAAAACAGAAAACACCAAAAGGAAAAATGGTGCCATGTGTAGCACGACCAGATCTATGTTCTGCAACGGACTCCGGGTAAATGCCGCGATCCTCTCTGCTGCGGTACCTCCGCGACCGGCCTAGACAGAGCTGCCATGCAGCGCCGAGCCGGGCTGCGCAAGGGTGCTCGAAAGGCACCCATGTTAAGACAGAGCTCGCCCTGCGTGGAGGCCCCGTGTCGCAAGGGCAGTGGGACTTAGCAGCTCAGGGCGTGTTTTTATCCCGCTTTGGTCCACCTGAGCGCATCGGCCACCTCTGCGCAGCACGGCCAGGGCAGCACGGCCAGGGCAGCAGGTCTTCAGCTTGGAACAGAACGTTCCCCACACAGCCCGAAGCTGAGGGACTTGGACTGAATCTTACTTGTTTTACAGTTGTCACTGCAGTGCCTGAAAGTCACGCTGAGATGTTCGCTTTCCTTTTTTTCTGCTGCCGAAGCAAATGCAGGAAAGAGGGAAAATCCAGCTCCAGACCGGAGAGAGGGAGCTGGAAAGCGTAATCCTGCAAAGCCAGGAGGTAACCTCCATCCCTGAAACTCGCTACCGTCTCCCTGCAACTGAAGAGCCTGAATTACATATCTGGAAGCTACAGAGCTTATGTTTCACTCAGCCTTATTCCAGCTCATCACAACCAGGTTTTTCCACCAAGATGATGTGAACACCCAGTTTCACAAGAGGATGATGCTAGATGCGGCTAGCCACAGGCAGTTCAGCCGAGGAGGACTTCAGGTCCACCTTCCCCCCGACACAGGGCCAGGTACTGCTGTGATGCCACAAGAAAATCCTCAGCTTTCCATCCCAAACTAAAAGCTGCAGGTGGTGAGGGAGTCTGGCCATCTGAATAAGGCACAGGAATGGCTGACGTGTCACCTCGGCTCTGGTAATGCTCCAGCACCTCCAGCTGATCACTGTCAACATCAACTGCTAGTGCTTAACAATAATATTTTAATTATTTTCATGGCTATTGAAGTTTCCAGACCGCCTTGAGAATGCAAAACCCCGGTGCACTGACTGAGGCTCACCAGCAAGAGAGCGCTCGTCTGCTCGCAGAAGATATTGCAAAATAAACATGTCACAGGAGTATTTAGAAATTGGCTGCAACAAGCCTGGGTCACCAAAACACTGAGGCCACGATTCTTCCTGCAGAGAGCTCAGGAAACGTGGGGCGAGGGCTCCCAGGGCAGCGCCGGCTCTGCCCCCGCGTGGGTCTGCGCCGCGGGGAGGCTCTCGGGGCACGATCGGACCCTCAGCCCTTCCCGAGCTCGTGCAAGAGGGAATAGGCTCCCCAGAACTGATCAGTAATTACAGGGATTTGGGATCACTCGAAAAGCTGACAAGACCCGGAGAGCCGCGGACCCAGCCCCGGCGCCCGCGGCGCGCCCTCGCAGGCGCGCTGCCCTCACCGCGGGCACCCCGCGGGCGGCTCGGCCCCCCAGCCCGTCCCACGCCCCGCCGAGCGGCAGCCGAGGGAGGTGGCCGGAGAATCTCACACGTGGCGAGAGGCTTCTGGTCAGTGCCGGCTCGAGCCTGGACTGAACGCCTAATTAGAAGTGAGCGGGGTGACTTGTGGTTTCCTCTGCATCCCAGCGTCGATGCCTTCAGGGCTTCTCGTGTTCGATCTGCCCGGCCAGAGGTCCTGCGGCACATGCGAATCCAGCAGGGCCGGCTCACAAACAGAGGTCCGGGGCAGGTCAGATTCCCAGGCAGCTTTTTGGGGGGGCGGGGAGTCAAGCCCAGCTGCTAAACTCGGAGGAGGGAGGTGGAACTCTCTCCCGTCTCCAGCTGGGTGGCGAGGCGAGCCGGAGCGCAGCGGGGCTGCCTCGGCCGCGGGAGACGGAGCTTGCCGTCAGCGATTTGCCGCGCCGCTCCCGCTCAGCTTTCGCGAGTTGTGCCGAGGGTATCACTCGCCTGCCTGGGGCTGCCGAGCCTTCAAGGAAATGTTTTTGTTTATGCAGCGCTGCCAGATTTCCTATGCTTCTTGGCACGGGGTCACAGCTTTCATGCCTCCTTGTCTGTCTTTATTAACACCAATTTCTTTTTATCACTGCGCAGCGCCGCGGAGTTTCTCAGCGGGTTTTATGTTCCAGCCAGACTGTGTGTAAATTCTCAGCAATGCTACCAACAATGCCAGAAACGGACACTTTTTCAAGCAGATGCTGTTTCTGGTTAAGGAATCCATCAACACAAGCCAGGGCCACGGTTTCTAAGGACAGTTGTTTAATCCTGCCCCCAGATCTGGGACTTTTAAGCTGTTCTTAGATATGTTTTCTTTTCTGTCTAGTAACTGTTGCCCCTACCCTCTCTTTAAAGCCAAAAGAAGCGTGAGGTGAACCTGGGGAAGGGGTGCCTGAAGTGGGGAACGAGGACAAGGTCCCTGCCTGTTGCCCCTTCCGCTCTCCCCCGCGGGAACGCCGCCCTCCCCTGCAGCCCAAGGAGCCGCGGGCTCAGATGCCGCCGCTCCCCCGGGGACGGTCGGGCCCTGCCAGGGCCTTCAGACACGCGCACCGCCCCGCCGGTCCCATCTCCTCGTTTTCTGCTCCCCCAGCGACCCGTGGTTCGAGCACCGCGGCCCCGGGATGCTTCTCCCCGCCGCGTACGGCGGGAGCAGACCCGCAGCGAGCGCGACGCGGGCCACGTCTCATCTCCGACGCGAGACGTTTATGCGGGTAAGAGTCATTTCTGTATCTCAAATGCTAGGAATTTCCTGTGAACGAGAGGGATCAGTTAAAGGCAAGTAGGCTTAACGAAATACTCCGCATGCATAATTGCAGATAAACACAGGGTGCAACACGTGTTGCTCAACAAAAAGCATGCAAGAGACTTCTGACGCTGAGTGACCGGAGCAACAGCTCAGATCAGAAACAGCTTTGCGTTTTTCCAGATGAAATTTTGTGAGTCCTTTCTCCCCATAGTAGGTATCTTTGCATACTTCTTAAAGGGCAAAGGAAAAAAAAAGCTCACAATGAGTCATTAAACTTTCAAATGAGTCATCTGGCTTTCAGTAAAGCATGTGTAAAAATATTACTAATTTACAAACAATATCCAGTGTAACACAATGGGTCCAAAAAAGATGAATCTAAAAATGAGGCAATACCATAAAAGACACAAGGTCAGGTCAAATTCGGCCAAGAAATCAACCAATACAAATGTTCCCATGGCCGGTTTTCTTTCTTTTTTTTTAGCTTTTTAAACCCTCAGAGAATACTTTTTATTCAAATAAATATTGCCTATGCAGCGCTAGCAACACAAACAGGCGAATGCCTTAGGGAGCAGAGGGGAACCTAGCAGGCAGCAGAAGTAAACACAAATGAAACGAGTGTGTTTTTTCTGTTAAAACTGCAATGCAAAAACTAAACTAACAGAATAAATACCGAAAAGTAAACTCCGTTTTAAAATGCTCACTGGACTCTCAAGCACTGAAGCATAGCTGGACCTGCATAAGGCAAAATATGACGCGTCCAGCTGATAGGTCAGGCGAAAATGTGTTTTTAGTAACAGGTAAGGACAATTCAGGTTTGATTTTACCTTCATTGTGCCTCCCCTCATGAAAGAACCAATTTCTGCAGAAGCAATATTGTCTCTTCACTTCCGATTTGTTTGCTCATTTTGCACACCTGCCATGATTTCCGCAATTTCGCTGCATCTGTCTGTCATTTTCTCTTTCGTAAACAACTCCAGAGTTGGGAAAATGAAAAACTTAGAAAATTAGGAAAGTAATTCAGGGATATAATATTAAAGAGAGGTCTCCAGAAGAATTTGATTATGTCCCCTTTGCATTGAAGATTTTAAAAGGTTGAAACCGTCTGCTTGTCTTTCTGATAAGTGGGTGATGAAACTCTGAAAGACCCAGTCGCGTTACTGAGGAGCGGGTGAGGAAACGGGAGCGGAGGCGCCCGCGAGCGCAGACCCACAGGGCAGCTCTCCCAAGCCGAAAACCTCTTTAACCCGGGACCCTTTGGGCTGCCCAGCCAGGGAGAAAGGGGCCAGGAGCAGCAACCCTCACGCACCAGAGGAACCAGGGAGCACGCTAGGCAGATCCTGCCTGGGGAGAGAAGGCTGGTTTTCGCTCTGCGGCACCGCAAAAGATAGTGACAGACTGCACACGTTTGTTGAAAAAACAGTATTTTTTTAAAGATTGGGATTTGCAGTTTTGGAGTTTCCTCCCCTGCAATTCATATTCAAGGATGACCCAAGTGCCCATCAACAATCAAACCACTGTGCAGCAACCTGGGAGCCTCAGCAATTATGAAGATAATGGTGCCCTCCTCCTCCTCCTCCTCTGCCTCCTCTCCCGAGGAATGGGGGAAGGGCAGGGAGCACGGGGAAAAGAAAATCAGCAAAGAGAATGATAATGTCATTCCCTCTCACCGACAGCAATAGAAAGCTGCAATTAGACTTCTCTGATCAAAACGCTAGACAAAATTCCATGGAATTTTTACAGTAGATCTAAAGCACGAGAAATACTCGCTTCGCCTTTACCGAGAAGTCACCTGCTTGTGAAATGCAGAGCACGTGCAAGCGTTTGCGCGCACAGGCAGCGTACGGAGCCGCCTCTACCCTTTGTGGGAGCCGTTCGCAGCACCCCAGGGCGTGAGGTCGCGTACATCTGCCCCGGCTATTCAGAGGCTCCATCGCTGCAGGGTGCGAGCGCCCGCAGGAACGCGTGAATTTTCCGTGCACCGCCCAAACCTGGGCAGAGCAGCGCTACTGCCTCGGCTACGGGCTGCGTCTGCGCTAGCGAGCTGCGCGGCGCAGGACGAGCGGAGCTGCCGGGAGGTCTCGCTCCGCACGAGGTCCAGCCCGGTCCCAGGGACCGAACACGAGTGCGCGGCGGGGAGCGCTGGGTGCTCTAGTTTCATCCGAAAGGGATCCCCTTCACGGGCAGAGACCCCAGCACGCTGCAGCGCAAAGCACGCCACGCGGGGACCATCAGGATCGCTTCACAAACGCTCTCCTGATCCCAGCTGATGCCGTGGCACCTCCTGCCTTGTCCGAGGGCTGCGAGACACCTGCGATGGGCGAGGGAAGCGACGCTCGGTCCTCGGCCAGGAGCAGCCTGCTTTTCTGCCAGCCCTGTACCAACATTTCCACGCAGCCGTCAGATACACAACGCGTATTACACGGGAAGAGGGAGTGGACTTTTTAGCCAAAGCTATCAACTTCTTCCCTCTTTCTTTCATCACTTCCTTTTAGTGTTCTCTGCAGCAAGGTGCTATTCGCCCCCAACACTACCGGTGCACTACTGCGTTACTGCTGCTCTGCACTGGTGTGATCCAAGGAATCGACAGCAGGGCAGCAAAGAACCAGCCCTCAAATTAAGGCAATACAGCTAGGACCAAGGGGCGAGGTAAAGAACAATAAAACCAACCATCAGATGCCAAAATGTGGTGACTTAGAGCTCAGGCTCTTGGAAGAGGTTCCACCAAGGTGCTTTTAGGGGCTCAGGTTTTTTCTGAACCTGAAATACAGCTATTTGGAAGGCAGCTGCAGCACGACATCACAGCAATCGTGCACGCTTACCCTCTGAAGGGCGTTCACTGCAACCCACCTTGCATGACGATGAACTCGGGCAGCCATCAATACTCACTTTGGAATTGGCACCCGAATTATTGTCCCATCCACTTCTGGGTTCAGGTTCATGCCACTCTCCCTTATAGCCTTCGTAGCTGCAGCTGTGCTCTGTAAGACAGATCAAACGGTAAAGGGAATTAGGAAATAATCATTCCCATATGCCAGAACTCTGTCAATAGTTGGCAATCCATCTCCACAGAACATGGAAACATTTACTTCTGTTACCAGTAAGATCAGGAAGTTACATTGGTGCGGAGAGCTTTGATCAAACCGAATGGGAAACTACGGCCGCGCTCGGAATCGGGGTAGGGGGGCACGAAGGGGGGAAAAGGGGAAGGGAAGCAACAACAAAAGAAAACTGTTTTGCTTCTTTGAAACTATTTGAATGGTTTGAGGCAATGCAGAGTGAAACCGCAATAAATTCCCAAGGCATAGCCTGACTGTGGCGAAGGAGATGAAAGATTCTGAGCATTTAAAAATTCCAGTTGAATGTTTCCCACTAGAAATCACACAGTGCCAATTTAGAAACATTAACTAACTTAACCACTTCAGCACTACAACATAACCACATTACAGCAGGGCAGTAGCAGCTGGCTGAGAAATACAGCCTGTGCCCAGCTCCATGTTTATTTTACAGCTTATTACTTAGGATTAACTTCTCCAAACTCAATCACTGCTGGGCTGACGTTCTGCTCTGCTTAAAAGGTGGGGTGCACAGGTTTGCCCGTTAACTGCAAAGTGATTAAAAGGCTTCCTTCCCCATCCCAGCGCACTGGTGTATCTCTACAGAGTGTCAGGCTTTATGGCTAAATGGGAGTTTTGCTGGGAGCTCCCGCAGCGCTCCGCCAGGTTGCTTCGTTCTCAGCATTGACAATAACAAGACCAACCGAGTCTGTATTCTTGTGGCACTCGTGTGGCTTTTCTTACAAGTCACGTTGCTATTTCTGATACTCCTTCCCACCGTTAACTTTAGCTCCAGGCTGCTGCAGTAGACTGTATTTATGAAGTTCAGCTTTTGCTAACTGAGGCACAAACTAAAGCTTTGCATATTTGTTTAGGTCTACGGCACGCGACATCGCTGAACGAAATGAATGCTCTGCTAGCGTTTTGTAAGACATAACTGCTGTCCTCTAGAATACAAGAAGGGCAGAGAAAATGTAACCAAGCTGATCTCAGCACGTTAGGAATGTAAATGTGTTATTCTATGGACAGTGCTTGCTCTGTAAGAAAGAAATGCTCAGTAAAAGCTGTATTGTTTAACATACATATTGAAGGAAACAGAGGAAGGGAAAATATTGCAATATTGCCCCCATGCTCTTGCAGCCCATGAAATTAATAGCTGTGCTTAAAAGACGTAGTCCTGTTTGTTTACATAGCTCTCGGGCAAACAGAATTTGGCCCTGCAAGTCCTTTTCTATGATTATTTTCTTTCCCAGACTCTTCAGGCATTTTTATTTGCCCTCCAGTGCCACGAAGCACTGGCTATACGCTGTGAATAAAGACATCAAGTCAACGTGTCTGTAACAGTTTTAAAGACTTCAATCTATCTATAGAACAGTTACGGTTTAAAACAACTACATTGAGAGAAATAGTTTTACCCCTACTTCCAATGAAAAATGGCCCTTTGGCTTAGAAACCAAATGTGGGCAATGGTATATAGCATGATATTTAATTTCTCACATGCCCATTTCTCAGTCTGAGCTCCTGCTTGCACACAGGCTGTCATGGGGCGACTTCCCCGGCCCCCTCCGCTCCGGCTCTCCGAGGCACCTCGGCACACTCACCGATGAGGGGCTTTCATTCTTCAAAGCCATTATACATGCTGGATACACTTTAAGAAACACTTAGGCATCAAGTGCCTTACGCTGACCTCCTCTGAGACTTTGCTGACTTAATTAATTGGGGAAAGCCTTTGCAAAATAAATACAGATAAGCTTTGGCAAACCTCCAGACCTGGAGCGGGATGAATAACTAACCTTGCGCTCGTCACTGCTCCTATCTGTGCGGCTGCCTGGCGTGCTCCGTGCGCGCCCGCCGCAGGGGACCAGTAGTGCTTGATCCTGAGGTGGGATTCAGATTTGCTGCCTCATGTAGGGGCAAGTCTAACTAAGGCTCCTGCAGGAAACGAAGGGAACTTGGCTCTCGCAGAGGATACGTCCAAGCACCTGATTTGGGTTCTGACCTGCGGATGCTGCCCAGGGAGGAGCTCGCTAACCTCAGCGCTGCCCGGGTCGGGCCCTGTGACAGCACTTAGCATGGGCTCTGCCTGGTCCTACCACGGAGGCTTTTCAAAAGCTCGTAGACTACCTGAGCAGCTTCTTCCATGAGCTGTCCGGGGGTGTCACCGGCCCTGGGGATAAGTCAGCAAGTTTTAGAGGAGTTTGATGGTGTCCCCAGCACAAATACCGACTGTTCCATCTACGCGTCTGGTTCTGTGCACGGCCACATCTTCATAAGGAACGAAATGACATAAATACAACGTGGCAGATGCAGCATCACTTCCACGTGTGTAATTCAGGTGAACCAAAGGAGATCATGTGTGTGCTCAAGGCTACCGCGTGCCGTAAAAGCGTGGGAAATGGGGAGACCCGGCAGGGCACAGTTAATCCAGGCATCCGGTCTGCGCCACGCTCGGCGCCACTCTTCAACCGCGCTCTTGCAGATCCAGCTGGTGGGAAACCAGTCTGTGAGCAAACTCCTCATAGTGTGGCATTTACTGGATACGACCCCACGAGCAATCGCGGCCTGACGGGCAGCACGTAACTCTCGTCTGACCCCCGTGCCGCCGCACGCGAGATGCTCTGCGCGCCAGGCAGGGCTGGAGAGTCGAGAGCAAAATACCGCTTCTGTTTTGTGTCAGCCACGAGGCGACACGCAGCCCGGCCAGAGCTCTCACCCCTGCCAGGTTTGACTGATTTTGTCTAACTGCTCCTTCGCTCAGCATCAACCTGTTTGTGCCCATGGTAACGATCATCCCTCGCAATGCCTTCGGTAACGTGTCCTTACCTCTGGAAAATTGGTCATGTTCACTATAATGAGCTGCGGTGACTTCTGTGAGATCTGCCCCAGCTGGTTCAGCGGAAACTTCCCATCTTTTGTCATCACGATTATGTGATCGAGGGCCCCTCAAAAGAACCAAACACAGGGGAGTTTCAGTACGATGCTAAAGAAAAGCGCGTACGCAGTGTCCCGCTTCCCTTCTGGTATGCAAAATATAGATGTTACAAAAGAAAAAAACCCATGTTTATTCAGACTTCAGGTGCTGTTTGTGTTCGTGCATCCCCTGTGGTATGTGCAAGCTAAATATTTCAACGCTACTCTAAAGCACAAAAACATGAGAACAAAACTCCTGTTTGTTTTTGTTACTAGAATAGGAAAACTAAGCAAGATTGTTAAGAATTAAAAGGAAATGGTTATTTTTTAATTCTTAGAACTTAAAGAAAATCAAAATGTTGTTATAAAAATCAAGACAACTATTGTCTTTAACTTAGCTGTGTTCTCTTAAACCCCTCATTTTTTTTTCCAGGTCCCAAGAGGAGGTGTTGTACACTGCTTAATTTAAAGTATTCAGTTTCTCCCTGAGCTACTCTTAATCTGCTCTCTAGTTTCTGCTGCAAAATGTTAACAGGCCAAAAGGCACATGGGACAAGAGGTACTTTATCAGTGCAATTAAAAAAAAATACCTATGGTTAAAATAAATAGTTAAGAGACTGAGCTATGCTTTCCAACTCCATTAAAGACTGAAGTGCCCCTGCCAGCGCTGGGGTGGTGAATGATTCAAATTTGGTCATTGTTTAATGTTAAATTTTATCCCTGAAACTTGATCCTACTTACAAATACCTATGTTCGGAGTGTTATAGTAACCGTAGCTTAGTCAAATATATTCACATTTCTTCCTGAAACACAAAATTCACTAAGCGGATGAGGCTTGTAAAGGTCACTAACCACAAAGACGCACAGCAAAAAAAAGTTTGTATATGCCAGACACCAGCCTGATGGCAATTTCCAAAAGGCTAATTTAATGGCAATTGGATTTTTCCTGCCCTACTACACCATTAGCTGACAACCTGCTTCTTCATCACATCTGCAAACAGTTCAGTTAGACACTTTTGACATCTCCCACTTACAAAAGCTATTTCCAGGAAGCTATTAACAAAAATGGATTCTTCCTGGTCAAGCTCAGGGTGAAGAAAGCCTTTAGTTGGGGACGTCAAGGTTGTAGTAATTGGGTGCCCGGTGAATAACTCAATAAAAAGAAAATAAATTTGGAAAAAAATCAGAGTTCCCAGTTACTAGGATTCATATCCTTATTCACAGGCAATAGAGCATCATACAAGAAAGTTACCAACCTGCTGAGGTTCTAACACTGAGATTTCTGCTGAAGTCTTCTTTCAGAGCTTCTACCACTGCCTGCATGTCTTCATTGGTTTCCTCCAAATTGATAATATCCTCAACTAGGGCAGCACTGATATTCACTCTGGCTTGACTCTGCCCTTTACCTTTAGCTGCAGATTACACATAAAAATAATCTGTTTCTGACAACAGCTGTTGCATTAGAAAGAAGAAAGAAGACATTAAAACCCCTGTTAGAGTCAGATTTGAGTCTAAGGTAAACCAAAGTGACTGTATTTTTAAATGAGCAAATAGCCCAGCACTTGAGCACATTAGCCCAAGTATATTTGTAGGTCACGCTGCGTGCACTGACTCCAGTGTGGACTGCGACGACCGCTACCTACTGCCCCAGCGCAGCAGCAGCTCCACGCGCCACCTCTCCCCTGGGAAGGGCTAAGGTTTCCGGTACGCTGCACCACTGGCCGGCAAACCAGCTCCTCCGGAGCGGTGTTCTGCCTAAGGCAGATCCACACTGGTACACGAGAAAAAAGGGATAAGAAGAGAAATCCTGGCAACACACTGAGGGGTCGGAAACACTAGGAAAAAGGCTGCCGCCTTTACCTTTTTTGGTAGCTAGCTGTCTGGTCAGCAGCATCTGATGGACACAGTGCCGGCAGCCATGCAGGAGCAGGGCTGGGCAGCCTGCGGGAGCCTGCGGCAGCCCCCGTGTCACTGCGAACGAAGAACGATAAAGCAGGGAAGGCAGATGACGGAAGCATCTTAGTGCCATAGCCATCGTTCCCAGCTCTTCTCTAGCTCACCTAGAAAAGAGAAAAGGCAGGTGGTCCACTCAGCGTGCCGAAAAGAAATGGATTCAAGTGTCAGTTGCACCTATGGGTGCCAGGTGACAGTTCAGCAACGTGGGCAGCGGGTCCGGGCGTACTGCAGTGACCAAGAGGTAAATTCAGTGGAAGGGGCTCGGCGGCAACTGGACCGTAGCCACGTCATCTGCGCGGCCTCTGCACGTCTGTCCAGAGGGGCACGGGCCTGGGACACAAAAGCCACGTCTGCCAAGCAGGGACAGCTCGTCAAAGCGCCTGGTATTTGCTCATTAGCTGAGCAGAAACTTTAATTTCAGTCACACGAGGTTTGAGGCCCCGAACCCCCCGAGCGCCCCCGGAATTCTCAGGGTTTATTTCAGCCTGGGCTGTTTGGGGCTCTGCTGTGCTCAGAGCTGCAGAAGCACAGCCGGAACAGCCGGTCCCTCCCGCACATGGCTGTGGCAGCCGGGAAGCTGCCGCTGACGGCCACCGGAGGGACGAGCCGCGGGCTCCTCTCTGCCGCTCCGGGGGCACCCAACCCCGTGCTCGGGCACGACGGCTGCCCCCCGGGCCCCCGAGCCCCGCTGGGCCCGCCCACCCCGTGCCCACGGGGCCCCGCCCCCGTGCGGGGCCCCGCCCTCTGACAAAAGCCTCCGCCCCCTCGTCTGGCCCTGCCCTCACTGCCCCCCCTCTCCTCAGGACGCGCCGGGCCGGCCCCGCCCCGCCCCGCCCGCGCGCCCCCCCGGTGCCCCGCGGAGGGCCGGGCTGCCCCGCCCGCCGTGCCGGGCCGGGCCGGCCCGGGGACCGGGGGCGGCGAAGGAGGGGAGTCCCGCCGACTCGCTCACCCTCGCGCAGACCCGCGCTCTCCCGTCAACGTAATCGGGCCGCGCCGCGGCGTTACGTCACAAAACGGCGCCAAAGGCGGGGTGAGGCCTGTGCGAGGACGGAGCGGCCGCGGCCTCGCGGTGTCATGGTGAGTGCGGGCCCGGCCCGGCCCCAGCCCCGGTCCGCGTGCCCCGCCCGGCCCCGCTCTCACTGGTGCCGTCCGCAGAGCCATGGATCCGGGGCGCCAGGCGCTGCCGCTGGAGAACGCCTCCATCCTCTCCGAGGGCGCCCTGCAGGACGGGCACCGCCTCTGGATCGGCAACCTCGACCCCAAGATCACCGAGTGAGTGACCCTGCGGCACCGCCCGCCCTCCCGGTACCCCCGTCCGCCGCCCCGCCTCCCCCCGGCCCCGCCCTCAGCAGCGGTGCCGCCTCCGAGCCCCATCCCGGGGCCGTGTGCCCCCCCCGCATCAGCGGAGCAGCCCCCCGCAGCGCGGCGCCCCGGGCAGCGGTACGTTTCCCGGCCGCCCCCGCTGGCCTTCTTGCCCTGACCCTCCCCGCCCCGAGGGCCCAGCGTCCGCTCCGAGCGCTGCTCGCCCTGCGGTGCCGGGGGCTCGCCCGGGTGTGGGACGGCTGACAGTTTGGGGGAGTGGGGGGGCCCCTGTGCCCGGGCGGGCAGCGCAGGCTGATGTGGCACACCCAGCTCTGGCTCCCGCCCCGCAGCGAGGGGCGACGGCCGCCCACTCGAGCAGGTTTGCCAGCTCCCACGGCACTGCGTGGGCGGCCCTGTGTCTGCTCGGTGCTGCTGCCTGGCAGCAAAGGGCCTGAGGTGTGTCTGGGGTGCGTGTGGGGGTGTCTCCAGGGCTGTGCTGGCCCCACAAACCGAGCGGCTCAGAGGCAGGTGCTGAAACTACTGCATGCAGCAGTCCTCTGAGCCACCGCTCGGGCTGGAAGCATCTTTCTCTTCTAAACCAGGCAAATGGTAGAATTTTAGGTTTGAGACTTTCAGGGTGACCAAGTTTTGTTATTTTGCTAGTGTCAGCAGTGCTAGTAGTTTGAACAAGCAGGTTGAACAGACCTGTTACTCACGTGAGTAACTGAGCAGTAGCGGGGTGGGGTTCAGTGTGACTGACTGTGGTGGATAAGTGCATAAATCAAATGCGTGTATGTATGCATTTTATGTTTTCTCCAGGCTACAGGTAATTATCTTCCAAGCCAAGATAATATTTGAGCAGCTAAATTGTCAAGGAAATATGACTTGCTGTCCAATATTTGGATAGTGTGCTGAGAAATCAGTAGGTCATATTTAAAAACAAAACAAAACCAAAACAATTTGTTTATACACTTCCAAGAAACAAGCATTTTTGATTAACTATTGTATATGCTTGTCGTGGAATACTTTTTCTTCCTGCTTCTTTTTTTGTGTGTGCAGGTGCTAGGTTTTTATTCTAAATGTGGTTCATCTTAGCAGAGCAGTTTTCTAATAGCCTCTAAATGGAATCATTAATGCATTGTGCTTTTCAGCCATTCAGCTTTGGGTGGTTTCTGCATTAATTACCATTTTTATCCCACAGCCATGTTACTCTGGTTTGTCCACAATCACTGACCACGTAAAATTAGATGTAGGAGTTCTTGAATGTGTTGTTTGCTGGGTCCTTAAAGATTCAGGAAACTGGGTTAGTGTTGGGAAGAATAGTGGGTGTTTGTAAATGCATCAGATCCTTCACTTCCCGAGGTGATCGTTAGTGGTGTTTTTTAAAGACCCTTTCAGTCCAGGTTGTTCCTCTGAATCTAGGCCAGACAAGTAATAGCCTTATATAGCAAAATTTTCTGTTTTCATAGCTTGGGTGAAATGAGTTTTGTGGGTTTCAGTCAGCTTCTTACATGGACAGGCTGCTCCTTTTTGAATAACCAATTGCAGCTGCATGAATTCAGCAGTCAGGGTGTGGGGCACAGCTGACCTGGTCCCCCTCGCTGCCGGAGCAAAGGGCTTCGTTCCCCAGCATCATCAAACCTAGAACGCTTCCGTGCTACTAAATGCTTAAAATTTGCCCATTGATGAGTGACAGCACTTGTTGCTTACTTCTGTCTTTATAATTCTGTGCCTTGCTTTTGGTTTTACTTTAAAAATGGCTATTCTGTCCTGAAAACTCTATTGTAATCTGTTTCCTTGTGAACAAAAAAAAAAAAGAGGAAGTTCCTTTTAACATGTTTTCAGTGTAGAGAGAAAGAGTGTGGTTCTGTGTCAGGTCAGTAAGTTTCTATAAATCATCTTGACCCTTACTTTCTTATCCTAAGGGCTTACATCTGTGCTTATAGTTGCTCATCTGAATTATTCCTGTTGAGGTTACTAATCACATGACTAAAAACATATACCTGAAAACTAAAAGCAGCAAATGAAGAAACAGCTATTTATCTTATTTTTAAAGGGTTGCCCCTGCAATTGCTATGTTAGATTTGTTTAAGATGGAGTAAAGTTGATTGAGTTGTTAGCAGGGTTAGTAACTTTCTTGAGCAGAAATGAGTTCAGAAAGTCTTGAATTAATCCAAGACTTCCATTTAGAGAGCAACCTATAGCTGCAGTGAAGTGCTAGGGAGTTAATGGGTAACGTATACATTTCAGCACAAGCTGCAGTAACAGGAATTTAGAAATGTAGGGCTGCCCACAAATGACAGCCTGCAGGTTGATAGCTTACAGGAGGTTATTGCACATACTGAGTAACTGTGACTGAAATGGGAGTCTCAAAGGATCTTGAACGCTGCTGAACCTACGTACTGGGGTATGGTGCGTCTTCTGGTGGGCATTCCTCCTTACCAATAATGTTTGCTTGGGTGACTTCTCTTCTGTTAACCAGCATCCTTAGAGGATTGTTCTGCCTGTGGAAGAAGATAGCCTTAGGAGTCTGCTGGGTGTATTCTTAGCTGGTAGAAGGAGGTGAGGTGCCACTGTAGGACCACGCAGCTGTTCATGATGTAGGACATCATCTCCAGGCACTTCCGATGCTGAATGACCCCTGCGGTGGGGCCTGCCGCAGCAGTGCACAAGTTGGACAGCAGATGGTTCTGGGTTCAGTATCACTGAGCAAGGAAGCTGTGGAGTCCCCTCACCATCACCGTGAGCATTGC
The DNA here is from genome assembly GCF_964289735.1 of Phaethon aethereus. Lineage (NCBI taxonomy): Eukaryota > Metazoa > Chordata > Aves > Phaethontiformes > Phaethontidae > Phaethon > Phaethon aethereus. Next base: position 10,785,256 of record NC_138596.1, on the reverse strand, counting down.
CTGGTGCAGCGTTTGTCCCCTAGCTGCGCGGTGGGGTAGGAGACGTGCTGTGGCACAACTGTTTGTTCACGTCACTTCTCAGTGCTCCCATCCTGTGGGCAAAAACCACGTACTTTAGTTACGTCTCCCATGTGGCAAGCAGAATAGGACTGCCTCCTCTGCCCATTCCTGTTTGTAAAACCTTTTGAGACTTTTCAACATTTTGGACAGGCAAAAATTTCATTTCCAGCTCTACAATTACGCATACATTTTGTCTAGTTTCCAGTAGCCTTTGAATGACCGTTCATTTTCCACAGGTATGAAGTAGCGGGTGTTGAACTTCCTTGGCTGTTCTGCTTGTCTAGAATCCCATCTTGATGAGTCTCACCTAGAAAACAATATGTGCGTAAGTTGTTGTTACAGACTCCTACTGACTCCCAGTGGGGCAAAATTCTTCGCAATAATAGGTTTCGCATGTGGCCCGGTACCTTTGCGGTATCCTTGGGACAGCATTGTTCAGAGGAAGCCTTGCCTGTGTTTGAATAGCGCTCGGGGTGCCAGGAGGAAGAGTGGAGGAAAAGGAAATGGGGGAGCTGCTGGTTTGTCTCGCATTCACATCAGATGACAGGAAGTGGAAATTGAGGTTGGCTGCGGTGATCTATACAGCACGGTGGGGCCACATCTGTGCGAATGACTTCCAAGCTCTGGGTAACCCAAGTTGTTGCCATAGTAAAGCTTTTTACATGTTCTTGCCTTTTTTTTTTTTTTAGGGCTTCAGGTTTTCCGTGACAGGTCTTCCTTCAGTACTGAAGTCCTTGGCTGGGAGAACTACTTGTCAATTTACTGTTAATGCCCTCACTATATTAACAGTTAGAAATCATAATCACAGCCTGAAACCCTTAGTTATACAAGACTTCAGTTCTGAGCTGTTCCGTGGAGAGTAGGTTGTAAAAATTGCATGCATGGTTGGAAAACTGTTTGCATCATCTACGATCTAAAGATTCTAAATAAAATAGATTACCTAGGTTGCTTCTAGACTCTTAGTGAAATTTGTTTTAAAGGAACAACTACCACTTTGCTGCTAAGACTATTATTTGAATGCAGAGGTTCTCGGGGAAAAAAACCCACGAAGTGCTCCTTTTAGCAGGGCAGCTGCAGGGGTTTTGTTGCTAAACAGAATGCAATGAGAGTCATCGTTGCCCTTCCACTGCCTCTGTAATTGCCAAAAGAGGAACAGCATTCTAGTGGTAAGGACTTTACTTTCATACTGCTGAAATTGCTAGTGCTTTTTGTAGCAATACGTTTACAGAAACAAACCTGAGATGTGTTTATGTATTTTGGAGGCTCTGAAAGTTCAATATGTGGGGTTTTATATACACCCCATGTCTCCAAAGTTAGTGTCTTCACTTGTACATCTGACTGCTTGGTGGTAGCTTGGGGTGCGGTGATGAAACTTGGCTGCTGTGTAACCAGCTCCTCCTTTTTCCCTCCTCATGCTTTTCTGTCTCCCTTGCCTTCTGAGCAGAGACTGGGGGTCTGTAGGCCTCTGGGAAGACCACAGTGCTTCATCTGTATTCCAAAGGATGTGGGAAGCCTTGCATAATCAAGTACGATGTGTTTATTCCCCTGGGAGATAACTTGGCCTTTCTGCACTGCTCGTCTGAACGCTTGCTGCACCTTCACCTCTTTAAAAGTGCATATCCTGAATGTCCACCGTGACCCATCCTGTGAGATGACTCACATTCCTGGAACTTTCTTGCCTGGCTCCTGAAGCTTAACAAAGGGCTAAAGCCCTTTTCAAACATCCTATCAGGCTTTATTAGGAAAAATGTTGTCTGCCCTTCCTATTTGGACTGTCCCTAAAGTTGCCTGGTGCATTTGGCAGTCTTGGGCCACTGCTGACCATTCATGTCTGAACACGCAAGGTTTTGTCCAGTGCCTGGTGTTCCATGTGCACTTCGAGTTATCCTGGTAGGGTCTCAGAGCACTGAGTTATCTTGCAAGATGAAAACTGGACTTAGACTATGTGTCTTACTAAGGAACGCTGTACAGCTGATCAAGAGAAGATGAGTCCTGACTGAGGTGCCCTTATTAAACCCTTAGACAATTCTTAAACTCTAGGGATGGGGTCAGGCAGTGAAACAGTAGCAGGTGTCATTTTCCTTCTAGGTCAGCTAGTGGTGTTAAACACTTTGATCCAAGAAACCAGAAAAGCTGCAAAGAACTTTCAGGATTAGATGTGGCCTGTACAACAAATGTGTTCCTCATTTTAGATTGCTCAGTGCACTAGATATGAAGCAGACAGATTTACTCTGTTTTTTTCCCATTTTTATTGAAAACAGCACACTCCCCATGGATGGCAGAAGATAATTGGCTAAATCAATGTCTGACTTTCATGTTCATGTTGCTGAAAAGCTGTCTGAGCCAGAAGCACTGGCAGGTTTGGCCTGGATGGTACTGAGGTCTGTCTGGTGCCTTTTTTTGCCTGGTCTACTGTCAAGTTCTGGTTGCAGTTTGTTCTGCTGCTGCTTCTTCTGCCTTCCTGCTTCCCCAGCTCTGCCAGGCGAGTGGGAGAGTGGCTGGAATTCTGTATGACCTGGCCATGTCCTTGTCAGTGCACTGGTACTGCCCGGCACAGGGAAGGGATGGGACTAGCAGTGCTTGTACAGGGAGAGGGAGGGCAGGAAGAATAGCGGGGATCATGAGGGAAGCAGGGTGCTGAGGACTAGGACTGCTTGAGCAGTGAGAGGGAATATAGGGGATGGAGCTTCAGGTGGTCACGTTGGGGCTAGGGAGGGGGACACGGATGTCTCTGCTTGAAGGTAGGTGTGATTTAGAGTGACAGGAGGCAAAGTCCTCCTGGGATCCTAGCAAACCATTGCATAATTGTCCAAAAGCTAGCTATTAATAGATCTTTTGCACGTCCTTCAGCAGACACCGCTGGGAGGGAAGCTTTGTGCCTTGGGGTTTTAGAGCAGTCGCTGATAACGCAGCTCAGAGCTATAGATGCTGAAGCATTGCTGTACAGGGCACTCGCCTCTGAGGGTGTTTGGTAATACATGTATGACACAACTGAATTGCTTATGTGACTGACTGTGATACGTGTGTGTGTCAGGGGGGTTCCTCTCTATCTCCTCGTTTTCAGAGTGGTAAAAGGTTTCATAAATGTCTTCTCTCCCCTTCAGATACCACCTTCTCAAACTCCTTCAGAAGTTTGGCAAAGTAAAGCAATTTGACTTTCTCTTTCACAAGTCTGGTGCTCTGGAGGGGCAGCCGAGGGGTTACTGTTTTGTGAACTTTGAAACCAAACAGGTATGTTACTTTTATCTAAAATTCTAATTTAAATTACTGGCTTCTTTCCCCATCTTTTTTTTTTAATGTCAATGTAAAGCTAAAACAGGAAGGGATAAGTTAAATACCTTGTCTACACAAACCCACGGACTCGAACAGCCCCACTCTGTGACAGCCAGTCTGTAACTGCTCCTGGAAGTAGCAATAGTGATTTCCTTTCTCCTGTGCTCTCTTTTCCTGAATCCTGCTTTCTAACGCTAATCGGAAGGGGCTAGTTCATTGGTCCACTTTTGTAGTGAGCTCGTGGAGCTGTACAGTGGACATGCTGTGATCCACGCGGCTGTGAACTGAGTTTTATAAGATGTCCTGAAGCTGCAGTTCAACTGTTGAGCTAGATCAGGAGCAAGTGGATAATTCCCCCAGTGCGTATGAGCAAGATCTGGAATAAGCATAGACAGGTGTTAACGAGACACATGTAATCACTGTAGTCAGTCACAGTATTTTCTAGAGAAATTCCTGTAGCATAAACCTCCTGTGGAATGCTGTTCCAGTGGCCTTAATGTTTGGTATTTTCAAAACTCCTGATCACTTTCCCCATTTCCTCCTCCAAAACAAGTGAAAGACTAAAACAATAAGGCTGATAAAAGTCTGATTACTCAGATGTTGGAGTCTTCCAAAGATATTCCTGGGCTGGGATACAATGGGATAAACTTTCTTTGCTGTCAGTTAGCTATACTTACAGAAGACTGATTAACAAAGAAAAAAGGCTCTTTACATCTGAGTTGGTTTTGACTAAAGACTTAGTTTGTTTATTGAATTGTCTTCCTGTGCAGGAAGCAGAAAAGGCGATCCAATGTCTTAATGGGAAGCTGGCCCTTTCCAAGAAATTGGTGGTGCGGTGGGCTCATGCACAAGTCAAGGTAAGCTTGTTGTCATAAAAAAGATTTGCTTTTAATTTGCAAAACTGAAAAACTTCAATATTAAGGAAGAATGCTTATCAAGGCTGTCTTAGCCTGGCAAGATAACTTCAGTCTATTCTAGGAAATAACTCATAGAAACTATATTAACAATCTACCACTTCGCTTGTCTACCTAAACTGTGCTGGGTTAGCTGTGAGTAAGAATAGGCCATTTAACCTGATGTAAGGTTACTCTTTGTAAGGGAGTTTCTGATCAGCACGGTGTGAACAGATTACTTCTATAAATGTCCACGTTTTAACTTTTCCCAATCTTAGTGAGTGGTTGGCTGAAAGTTTGTATCCTTCCCTTTGTGGTTTTGCTCCCTTTTTGGATAGGAGATGCATGGAAATTCTCAATTACCAAGTACTTTGTTGCTTTGTTCCAGTTCTGAAAGCACTTATGTGGCAGCAGCTCTAATTCCGTCTGACTTTAAAGCAACATATTTCACATCTAAGCTAAATATCCTTTTATTGCTTGCTCTGTTGCATAAAACATCAAGTTTTTAATATTAACTTAGGCAGTACCTTCTGGGACATCCTTTTTTAATTTTTTTTTTTTCTTAATTCTTGTCTTGTTTTTCCTGTAGTTATTTACTATCTGGTATTTGCTAGAGAAATTTGTTTTGAATAACACTCTTTGCAGACAGATGGATTTTGGATCAGATAGGAGGAGCTTCTTCTTGCTATTTTCCTTTGGGTACTTTGCTTTTAGCACGTGTTGATTATCCGACAAGCAGTTTTCTACCCTTTCTCTTATCAAGTATACTAGTGCATCTGTCTTGGATGCTAAAGGAAAAAAAAAACCCAAACCAAAACAGGTATCTTTGTTAGAGGAGACCATGTTGTTTTAATTATTGGCTTCAAGGGCTCCAGGCTCTTGTCAGCACATCCAAGCTTGTGCAAATCCAGTCTCCATTTTCTTTAGCTCCGTAGCTCCTAGAGTGCCACGTGCTTCCGGATGCCTGAAGAATGATCAGGCCGTAAAAGGAGTTTCAGCCAGAGGAGTGAGTGTCCGCTCAGCTGGGAGTTCAGCAGGGTAGCTCAGTGCTTGGCTCTCCGGGGTACGGTGAAGAACATGCATAAATAATCAGTTCGGTTTGCATGGCATTTTCTAATCTGTGAATGGAAAGATTTAACAACGCAAAACTCTGGCGTATTGTAACAAGTGTTTATTTTAGGCAATACCAGCACCACGCTAAGTACTTTTAAGATGAGTGGCCAAGGCTTACCGTACACTGTCAGTGTGAGCAGCTCTGCTGAAAAACAAACCTGACTTTGTGCCAAGCGAAATAAGGAAGCAGAACACTGCGAATAGTTCAGGAGGCGTGTTGCCCACAGAAATGACAGACTCACAAGCTGTTTTCTACAGACAGGAGGTGGTTCCTAACTGGTCTTTTTTTCTTCCCCCCCCCCCCCCACCTTTTCTCCCAGCACTGCACGGTTCTGTGTAGTTTTGTGCTTGGGTTACCTTCTGACTCTGCACATTGTCTGTATAAAGAGTGTAGCAATATAGTAGTTACCTTAAAATTTACCATCTTTGCTTCATGCCTTATATAGAGGGGAACAAGGAGCGATAAGACAGGGTAAGGTTTAAGGATCCATAGTGTAATGCACGTAAGTGTTCAGTATCAGAGTCTACTTTCCATGTTGGTACTAAGCAAATACTACGGTTGGGATTTGTTTCAGTGTTTGGACACCAAAATCATTCCTAGCGGAAGCTTTACAAAATCTGAGGTGATGTTAATACAACTTTAAAGTGTATCTGTGGGCAGATGTTTCATTGTTCATAATTCCAGCTGACTTCAGTCCTTGGTCTCTTGTTTGCAGAGATATGATCACAATAAAAATGAGAAGATCCTTCCAATCAGTCTGGAGCCATCTTCCAGCACAGAGCCGCCCCAGTCTAACCTAAGGTAGGAGGTGGGGTGGGTGAGAGGTGACCAAACTGTGGCAGTGGCAGGGAACTAACTTCTTCAATAAGATCTGGAGTTGTTGGCATTATCTTTGTGCTAAAAATATAACATGGCACAAAAGCTGTTTTTAGAAGGGCAGCCTGCTGCAAACTCATTTGATATGGGATACTTCAGACTTGAAGTTCATTTTCTAATATGTGAAGCTACTAGGGCATTAGGAAGGAAAAGAGGTGAGGAGAGGAACTGGCAAGAGGAAACATTCCAGCTCATTTGGCCAGAATGTGCTTTGCACTTCATATGAATTTCAGTCAGAGGTTTTGTACTGTACTAATTTGATTAAGTAAAATGCTGGTGAGCAAGAATTTCTACTGTAGTGGAAAAGCATTAAAACAAGATCACAGGTAGTACTTCACATAGAACTTGTTTTTTCCAGCATTAGGGCTGGTAGGTCTTTTCTGTGGGATGTGGTTAAATTCCCCAACCCCTCTGTTTACCTAAAACACATAGTGCTGCTTTGCTACAGTTTGGTTGAAAAGATGTGTGGGTTTTTTTTTTTTTCCTCTGTGTTCTGTCAGTGGAACCCTATAAAGAACTGGGACTGGGGACAATTAATTTGCCTACGGATAAAATGAGCTTGGAATTCAGAAGTAACATGCTAGGAAGTAAGGAGCAGAGAGACTTGAGTCATGCAGCTTGTTAGCTGCATCAGTGGCACAAAAGAGTTGTTTTAGCGAGCATGGATGCTGCAAGAAGCCACAGCAGAGAAGGGAACATTCCTCGGTCCATATCCAATGGAGGATAGCGAATAACAAAAGACGTAGGAATTTGGGGTGTAACCTGGGATAGCTTCTCCCTTTGGGATAAACCCTGCTAATGCTGAAATAATGTTTCTTCCTGACCTAATTAGAGTCTGGGGTTTTCCCATCCTGAGCGGTCTTGTAGCTGGGAGGAAGTCTGGCTTTCATTTCTCTGCTGTTTCCAGCAGCCTCGTCTGAGCTGCGCTCTGCTGCACATGCTCAGACCTCTTTAAATGACATCATTTGACATGAAGTAGGAAGCCTTGTTGTGTACTTGTCTTGCTCGGCATCCTCAAGAATGTGCTGAGTAGGTGCAAGGACCGTTATTTTGTGGTGCTGTGATACATCTTGGAGGACTTTTCCTAAGCAAATCTATGCCGAGGATTGAAATGAAATAGCATGGGCTTTAAGCAGTAGATTCTTACCTCCCAACGCTTGAGAGTGCAGCGATGGGGGCTGCCTACCCCCTCCTCGGGTGACTAAGTATTCACATGCCAACAAAATCTCTGGGTTGCTGTAGTCTGATTGCACGCTAAGGTCAAGCTCAATTTCTCTTCTGTTCTTCCTCTTTCCAGTGTCAGTGCGAAAATAAAGGCCATTGAAGCCAAGCTGAAAATGATGGCAGAAAATCCAGATGCGGAATACCCAGCAGCACCTGTTTATTCTTACTTCAAACCCCCGGATAAGAAAAGGACTACTCCTTATTCCAGAGCTGCCTGGAAATCTAGAAGATGATGCTTATGAATGGATAATGGTAGCAAGAAACACTGCTTTGTATACCTGGAGCCCTCCAATGCTTTTGTACTTTGTAGAGTGAGAAGGATACTGCCACCTGAGCACAGCACCGCTGTGCATGGCACAGTGTTCTGTAACACCTTAGGTGCTGAATACTTACTGCCAGTGCAGCTTCGCAGCTGAAGGCTGTTCAGAAAAGTAGGTTCCCTTCAAAGCCTCTGATGAACACGCAGACAACCTCTCGTTAGTGTGCATTCATTAGCAAGATTAGAAACAGTAACCAGTGTATGGAGTAAAGCACATCCAAAAATACTCCATTTAACTGATTACTTTTTAAAGTATCTTTGAACAAAAAAGTATTCTGATTTGTGTTTTTAATGGAGGGGAAGCACTTGGTTTTGATTAACGTTCTGTAGTTACCATGGAAAACTTCTTCATCTCAATAAAACTAATTTTAAATAGATTTTGCAACACTTTTAGTAACTGTGCATGCAATGTTTTATATGCACCAAAGCAAATTTATTTTGCATTTTGACTTGCAAACTTCGAGGCATTAGTTTGTGATAAGTTATGACACAGGACGGGTATTTCCAGTGTCATTTGGGCTGTAGGCACATGCCTCCGTGTAGGAATTAGTGTATTTACACACCACGGAGGTCTGCGCTGTTGCCGTAAGCTTCAGAGGGCGGCAGTGGCATATCTAATGCCTGCGTTCAGCAATCCCCTTCAGTGGTAACTCTTCATAAACCAGATGTGACAGCGTGCGAATAGCACTGCAGCCTCAGAGACGTCTGTCAAGCACATGACCTCCGCATTTGCCCGCCAACCTGTCCAACTTCTGGTTTTCACTGGCTGGTAAAGGTGGCTGGTTGTCTTTTGCTTAAAGTGGCGCAAGTGTTTGAGGTGAAATGGTTCTGTTGTGTGCTGAGGATTACCTGCAGCAGGGGCTTAATTTGCAGGTCTGATGGATGGCGTTTCGCTTAAACCGTTTGATCTGCAGCACGTTCTTCTCCCTAAACATTCTCTATAAAATAGAAATTGGAGGAAAAAAAATGTTGTCTGGCAGCGTCTTCTCCTTTGTACATGCAGCGCTGTGACTGCGTGTGCAAGGGGGATGTTGGAGAACGTGTGCGCTCAGGCCCAGGTGACGCTGGTATGATTTTGCTGATACCGGCACGCTCTTCACCTTTCTATGGTGAATCTTTACCTCCTCGGTCACTCTTGAGTTGCTTCCCCAAGCTGGCTAACAGTGGTCTCAACCAAAAGGAGGAAAAGAATTTTTAAGCAGCCCCTGGTTTCTGCGTGTAGGTGTTGCTCGCTGGCATAGCAAAGTGAGGTGTTCCTTCCTACAGCAGCGCACCTGCCTCCAAGCGGAGCGCGCTTCCCGCTGCCGAACCGCGCACCTGGGACAGGGCTGTGCATGTCTGCGATGGCTGGATTGTCAAAAGCCTGAATTGTTCAAAAGTAGGTCTTGTGCTGATAAACGTTTGCTTTCTAGATTTTGGGTACCTGAATAAAGAGAAAAATAGTATCACTGGGAGTTTGTACCCCTGTGAATGTCAGTAACACCTGTTTACATTCCTCTGTGAACAGCCTGTGGTTTTGTTCATGCGTGGTCTAATGTTTGTAGTCCTCTGGTTCTGTATCTGCATTATTTAGAACAGCAATCAATTCTATTTCTATTAGGAATTTGGAAAAAAACTAGATTCAGACTGGGTATGTGGTTGTGTTCCTGTCAAACATACTTTGATGTTTATTTGTATTTAAATAGAATTTGTTGAAATTCTTATGGCTCTAAATAAACACTTAAAATGCATGTTTTCCTCCAGGAAAGCGAGGGTGGCAAGCAGGAAGTGAGGGTGGTAAATGCTTGGCATCAGCCGAAGTCCACTGATAAAAATCTGGGTACAATAGCAATAGTCTTTTTTTTTTTTTTTTTTTTTTTTTTTTTTTTGCGCACTACCACAGTCAGTAACAGAAGTGCCTTGTCTGTCGTTTGGCCTGACTCGGACCTGGGGGAGCTTTATTGCAGGTCGGTGTTTGCATCGGTCGCTCCTGCTGCTGCCAGCCTGGCAGTGCTCGTGCTGCCTGCGCTTCCCAGCAATGCTGCCTCCCAAGGCCCCACGCCTCTTCGGCAGCTGGCGGCGATAGCGCCGCAAAACCGGAGAGTTGCTAACCCTGGAGCTGGGAGGAAGAAAACACTCGGTAATGTTTTTTCATGAGCATCAGCTCTGGGGCTTTGCATATCAACCATCATAAAATAGGTTTGAAAAGTGCCAGGAAGCGTGGCATCGCTTTGGTGGCGGCTGCGGCGGGCACTGAAGCTGTAAGTACAGAGGTGGGGAGGCTGGTGGTGGGGAGGAGAGCTGGGCTTGGCACCCGGCTCCCCTGAGGAGTCCTCTAGGGGCTGTTTCTTACCTCTGGCATACGCCTCTCTTCCCTTGGGGCTATTTGCAGGAAGTTTTTCCCTGTATTTCCAGCAAACCCATGGGGGCAAGGTGGGATGCCAAGGCTGATGTTCACAGTGTCTGTGCTGTGGGATTGTTTGGGTTTTTTACAATATTTCAACAGTCTTCCTGCCCATGGCGAGGTTCCCTTACTTGGGACTGGTACAAAATCATGCCTTCCCCAGTGCCTAACCCCAAATCTCAGGATTCTGTTTGGGTTGCTCGGTGACGCACAGCCTCCCTGGCGCTACCTCGTACAAGCTCTGGTGCTGACAGGAGGGAGCGTGTGGTGGGTAAGAAAGGAGCCTGAGTTGGTGCTAATGGCCAGCAACTCTGCTACTTGGCGTGGCCCAAGCGTGGCAGGGCTGTGGTCCTGGTGTCACTTGTGCTTCAGAGATCTACCTGCTCTGAGCAGGCAACGAGAGCAGGAGAGCGGCTGCCCCATGGTCAAGGCTTGATCCCAAGGCCAGGGAAAGGCAGAGGCTGGGCTGGAGTCACCTTGCTCCTGCAGGTCCCGGAGCACCTGGTCTGTAAAGAGAGTGGAGAAAGCCATCGGCATTACTGCAGTGCGGTGGGCTGTGGCCGCTGCAGCCCTGTGTTGCTCTCGGATGCAAACAAAACCCACGTTGCCCCGTCCCACGCGACACTGTGCGAGGGAGCAGACAGCTTTCATGGCTGTGTCTGTGAAAACTCCTACGTGTTTATTCTGGAGCCATCGGAGCTAATTCAGATGCCACCAGCGTGGACGAGCGGTTTAAACTGTCCTTTCTCGGCGCTGCTCCTCCACAACTTGCCGCTGCTGCTCTGCTTCGCAGAGCCGAGGACAGAGAGGAGGACGGGCCTTGGGCTGGGCTTCCTGGGGGTTTCTCGGGCTTTCTTGCAACCTCGATGTTTGAACCTAATGTCTTGTATTTATTCTGAAATGGCTTTCATCTGATTTCCCTCTCGGTTAACAATTTAGCTGTCAGAATCAATAAGGGCGAGGATCCATCCCCGGCCGCCATCAGCTCACGTTACCGTCCTGCAATTACGCGGCGGTGGGACCGCTGCCGGGGCCTTGCTGGGGAATTATCAGGTTACTAATGAAGCCCGGGCGGAGGCGGGCGGCCAGACGCCGCGGCGGTGGGTGCCATCCCCGCCGCCGGCCCCGATCCCGCCCCGCGGGCAGCAGGGGGCTCCGGGGCCGCGGCCCGTGCGCCCGTCGGGGCGGCGGGGGAGCGCCGGGCCGGAGCGGGGCCGCCCCCTCCGCGGGGCCGGGACCGCAGGTAGCGGGGCCCGGCGGGGCGGGCGGCCCCGGGGGCGCGGCGGGGGCGGGCGGGGGGGGGACGCCGCTTCCTGCCCGGCCCGCGGCCGCCCCCGGCGGGGGAGCGGGGCCGCGCGGCTCCCCGCCCTTCCTGCCGCGGCCGCGGGCACGGAGCGCGGCGGCGGGCGGAGCGGGGCGCGCCCGCCCCATGCACCGGAGCCATGAGGGCGGGCAGCCCCGGGGCCCGGGCCGCCGCGCCCCGGCCGGCGCCGAGGCGGGCAAGGTGAGCGCTGCCGCCGTCGTCGGGGCCGGGAGCGGGGCCGGGAGCGGGGCCGGGCACCCCGGGGCGGGCCGGGCGCGGGGCCGGGGCTGCTCGCTGCCTCCCGCGCCCGAGGGGAGGATTTTTTCCATCCCGGCGTTTTCTGGGGCGTTTTGTGCTCGGCGCGGGGAGAGGGGGAAGAATTTCGATTTTTAATTACTACCATTAAAAAAATCAAATTTGCAATTCTTTGGGTGGCCTGATGGATTCCCTGATTGACAGCCGGAATTGACACTCTGGGTACCTCTTATCTCGGGCATTTACGGCAATTTCTAATTGCAGGTAGTTTGTGGGGTTTTTTCAGCGCTTTGGCTCGCATGGGAACGGAGCGATTACTTCAAGAGGCCCGGGTTAAGTGCAGGCAGGGAGAGAATTCAATCCTCATTCAAATTGCTTCATTAAAGAGACGCAGCTTTTGTTGCAAAGGATTTAAATGGCCACTAGAAAGTTCTTATTTATTGTTTTGAGGCGGTTTATATAGGGTGCCCCGCGCTCGCCCGGCGCATGGAGCCGCAGCCTCCCTCTCCCGCTCTCTCCCGCAAGGTGATGCCGCCGGAGCCGCTGCCCAAGGGGAGCGCCCGCTGCCTCGACCCGCACGCCCGCGCCATGGTAAGCGGGGCCGGGGGCTGCGGGGACCTGCTGGGCCGGGGCTGCGGGGAGCCGCCGGGACGACCCGGGCCGGGGCTGCGGGGCTCGGCGCGGGCCCTGCTGACGGCTCCGCCACCGCTCTGCCCGCAGTCGCAGCCCGACGGGGAGTCGCTGCCCGGCGCCCTGGAGAAGGAGGACGCCCGCTCAGCGCCCAGCACGCCCTCCACGCCGTCCGTCTGCTCCCCGCCATCCTCCTCCTCCTCCTCCACGCCGTCGGCCGGCAAGAACGTCTGCTCCAGCTGCGGGCTGGAGATCCTCGACCGGTACCTGCTCAAGGTGAGCGGCGGCGGGGGGCGGCGGGCGGCGGCGGGCGGTGGCGGGCGGCCCCGGGCCTCAGCCCCTTCTCTGCCGCAGGTGAACAACCTCATCTGGCACGTCCGCTGCCTGGAGTGCTCCGTGTGCCGCACCTCGCTGCGGCAGCAGCACAGCTGCTACATCAAGAACAAGGAGATCTTCTGCAAGATGGACTACTTCAGGTAGGGGAGGCGGGCCGGCGGGGAGCGGGGGGCTCGGGGGGCAGCCGCGCCGCCCCCGCGGGGGCTCCGCACCCCCCGCCTCGCTGCCGGGGTGCCTCTGCCCCGGGCCGGCCCCGGCGCCCCTCGGCCCCGCGGGGGATTGTTCCCCGGCCCGGGGCAGAGCCGGGTGTGGGGCATGGTCGCGGCCCCGCCGGGAGGGTGAACGCGTACCGGACGGTCCGCTGTGCCGAACGGCTTCTAGAAACCTCCGTCCGCGACGTAACCTGGCCCGCGCCGGAGCGGGAGCGCCTGAAAGAACCGAAACGAATCGCCGGTAGCGCGAGCGCCTGCGGCCGCGCCGGGGCCCGCCCGGTGCCCGGTGTCCGCCCGGTGCCCGCCCGGTGCCCGCGCCTCGCGAGGCGCCTGTCCTGCGTCCCGCTTCTGGCTTCGACAGCCTTTTGCCGACAAACGTGAAACCACGAATTTTCCCCCCAAAAGAGTGGCACGAGGGGACGGAGGATCCCGAGCTCCTCGCCGGGGTTCGGCTAAACAGCACAGCCCCCCGCTCCGGCTCTCCCCCCTCGTCGGGATGAGGGGACGCCGTTTGTCCCGGCAGGAGCGGGGGGCGCGGGCAGGGACCGCGGGGCCCTCGGGGAGGCTCGGGGGGCGCGGCGGAGCGGGCCGGGGGTGCCCCGCGGACGGGGGTGCCGTGGGCAGGGGGTGAAAAACCTCCGAGATTCTTCTAGCGCGCGCTGCTGCGGGGGTCTCCGAAGGCTCGCTGTATACCGGGGCTCGGCCCCCGTCCCCGCCGGGCTCGGTGCCGGTGCGGGGCTCCCCGGGTGCCCGCAGGCGGGTACGGGCGCTGCCCGCAGCCGGATCGGGCCCCGCGGGGCCGCGGCGCTCCGCGTCCTGCCCGCTGAGTGGTGGTGGTATTATTTTTTTAAACTCTGATTTTTTTGGTGATTTCACCGAAATTTCCTTCGCTATCAGCAGAAAGGTTTTGGGAGGTCCGCCGTGCTGCTTCGGGGCACTCTCGGCGTTTCCAGTAATTAATAACCGTTCCGATGCCGTTAATGTTTTGGGGGTTTTTTTGAGCGGACCGTTCCATAGACGGTTTTAAGAAGCGACTGGATCTCTAAATTGCCTTCGAGCAAATACATCCGTTAGAAACAAGCCCCTCCAGCTGGGACCCCCGAGCAGCGCCCTCCCGCCCGGCGGGGTCTGTGCCCGCCGGGGACCGGGGACGCCGCCGGAAAACTAAAACGAAAATCGCTGAAGGCGCCGTACGACGCCCCCGATTCCCGGGCAGCTGCCTCGGGGGGCGGGGGGGCTCCCCGACCGCGCTTGGTACTTGCCTTTTTGCTGAAAAATAGGCCTTGGATTTATTTTTTTGGGGAGGAGTGTGAAACGGCGGGCGGCGGGAGCAGCGGCGCTGGGGACCTGGCGGGCGGCCCCGCGCCCCCCCGCCCAGCCCCCGGGGCTCGCAGCGACCCTCGGCTGAGCCCCGGGACGGTCCCGCTGCGCAGCCCAGGGGGGGCGAGGGCGGGGGTCGCCGCCTTGGCCGGAGCCGGGCTGCAGCTCGGGGCCGCTCGCCGGGGCCGCTCGCCGGGGCGGGTCGGGGCAGACGCCCCCCAGGCAGCCCCCTGGCAAACGCGGCTCGGGAGCCGCTCGCCCGGCCTCGGCCCCCGGGAGCGTCCTGGCCCGCAGCCTGGCGAGCCCGGGACAGCCGGCACTGGGCAGAGGACAAATCTGACTCTTGAGATGGGTTTTGGGTTTTTTTTGTATTTATGAAATGAATGCGTGCGGGTTTGTGTGGGGTTTGTTTTGTTTTGTTTTGTTTTGTTTTTAAAAGCAAAGCAAAAACCCCGTCCTAACACGTGCGGGTCTTTGGAGCCAAGGCGCATGGGGAAGGGGCGGCGGGATGCGATCTGCATGGAGCACGCAGCGGCTTTTATCGCACCAGCGCCAATTCGCCGGGAGCCGGGGCCGCTCGCGGGCAGCCGGGGCTGGGGGGCCGTCAGGCGTGGGGCCGCCCGCGGGCACTGCCCCACTGCCAGGCAGGCACTGCTGCCCGATGATGAGCGCGTTTTGGCCTGGTCTGTCCGACCTTCCCTTCCCCGTTCACGTGAGGGGCTGCGTAAGGGCTGGCGCTGCCGCTGCTCCGTGGCCTCGTGTGCGTTTTTAAGCAAACGCTGCTGTTTCCTGTGTCTTGTCAAATAATTGCATTTGGCATCCAGGGCTCCAGCACTTTGAGGGGAACCAAATTAAAATTGGAGCTCATTGAGCAGAACATTGTGTTCCCGGGTGATGTGAGGGCTGCTCACGGCCAAGCTCCCACGGCTCCGGTCGCAGGGAGGCCCGGTGTGATCCCGGTGTGATTCCCTCAGCGCCTCGCTGTGACCCCTGCGGCTCCCTGCCTCGCTGGGCAGCCCTTGGGCACCTGAGCGTGGGGTCGCTGGCCCCAGCTTGTGTCCCCAGGGACCAGGACAGCAAAAGACGAGTGGGTGAGCCAGTGCCCACAGCCCGGCTATGGCCCAGGTGGCTTCTGTCACCCCTTGCTGTCGTGCCCCGCTGGGATGATGTTCCTGTCCTGTCTCAGTGTGGAGATGGACTCGCTGTGGTAACGTGCCACTGGTCTGCTGTGTGATTTGGGGTGATGTCTAGAAGCTGCAGCTGACTCGGGGCAGGGAGGGGGCTGTGTTAGGGGCTTCCTACAGAGCAGGCCCAGGAGGGGGTAGGGACGTCTGGAGCTGTGACCCTGGGAGCCGGGTGTCCCTTGCCCCGGACGGTTGGCAGGGCTCAGGGAGCTGTGGCACCCGGGTACAAGCGGTGTGTGAGAGCCAGGATGCACCAGGGCGTCCGCCCGCCTCTGCCCTTCCCGCGCTCCAGATGTTGCGGCTGCCTGGGGGGCAGGCGGGATGAGTCTCTCTGGGATGAGTCTTTCCTGGTAATGTTGTTGGCAGTTTCCATCTTCTGGTGCTAACCGTCGCGGAGAGCCGGCAGCATCTTGGTTGCCTAACAACAAACCACGCGTGCGGGGCCGGAGCCGATGCCTCCGGCAGATGTTGGTGATGCCCCGGCCTGTGCTGCGGTGCTGGGCTCAGGGACAGCCTCCGGCTCTGCGTCTCCTGCTGCAGCGTGGCCCTGTCCCCATCCCCGTCCCCACCAGGTGGGTGGCAGGAGCCACAGGGTGCCCTGAGTGGATGGAGCCCTTTGGGCTATGGCTGCCCTGCAAGTTCAGTAGATTAAAGTCTATTTTATTTTTGAGCCGCTGTTTCCAGTGGCGGCGGGTCAGAGCAGCCCACTCGCAGGCGTTTCTCTCCCTGTTCCTGTGTCGCTGGCCGTGGCGGTCCCTGCGGTGGCGGTCCCTGTTGGGTGGCAGCGGGTGCCTGTGCCCGGCCCCAGCTCAGACTGGTTTCTGTAAAGCCGGATCGCTGTGATTGGTGCCGGAGGCAGGTGTTGGCCAAGAGCTGCGGGCGCAGCATCGGTGATTGCCGGTGCCGCTGCCCGCGCAGCCCCAGTGCAGCGCCTGTGCCCGTGTCTGCCTGCCGAGGCTTGCGCCACAGCTCTGCAGGGACAGTGGCGTCAGCCCCTGCCTGCGCTGGCTGCTGCAGCCCGGGGAGCCCCCGCGCCCTCAGCAGCCCCCACCCCGCTCCCCGGGAACCGCTGCCAACCTGGGTGTCCCGCCTGGCGCCGGGGGACACACGGTGCTGTGGGTCTGGGGCAACCGGGGTGTCTCCCCCAGATCCCAGCTGGTGTGTGATGGGGACATCATATGGGGATGTGACCTTTCCTGCGCGGTGCCCTGTGCCTCAGTTTCCCCTCTGTCCTGGAGGCACCGGGATGTGCCTGTCCCGGTGCTGTGCCCCCCCTCCCCGCAGCCGGCTGTGATTTGAGCGGGGAGCAGCGATTGCCACGTGCTATTAGCTCGGGTAAGCCTGCCCCTCGTTTGATACCGTTCAGCAAGTACGACTGTTTACATAGCACATTGTTCAAAGTAATTCAATTTACAGGAATGATCTTTACTTCTAAATAAAAAATTAATACAGTTCTTTTGTTTGTGCGTTTATATAAACTAGCTGGCACAAAGTCCGTTTACAATGTTCCCATCTGAAGTAAATTAGTGAAGTCTCTTAGCTAAGTCTCTGTATAATTTCAGCACAGAAATGTCCTTTCTAAAGCAGCCTTTTTTTTTTTTTTTTTTTTTTGTCAGCTATGGTCAGGCTGAAAAATTTAAACCTTTCTTTTCCACCCAAATAGTTTTGCAATTAGTAATTCCAGTACCGGACGGTCTTTCTGCATCTTGCTGAGCCCACAGCGGGCGGCAGCTCTGCGGCGTGGGCTTGGGCACGGGCAGCGCGTGTTGGCTGCGCTGGGCTCAACCTGGGCTCTTCCACCACCCGCCTGCAGCGGCCGGGGCGGCCCCGGCCAACCGAAACCGAGGGGCTTGCAGCGCGGGGTGTCTCCTGCCGCGTGGTGCGGTTGTCTCTTCTCGGTGTTTTGTGCCTGCGCTGAGAGATGCTGGAGCTGCTCGGGCAGGGGTGGCAGCGGCTCCGCTCCCCGGCCAGCGCGGGGGTCCGGCTGCGGCGGGGGGCCGGGTGGGAGCGCCGGGGGAGCCCGAGGCGGCAATGGCCGCGCTGGGGGTGCGCGGGGAAGCGCAGCGGCTGCGATCAGGGCGGTGACAGAGGAGATGCTCGCTTCTCCCCTGCTGCTCTTGCTGCTCCTCGCATTTCTTTTTTCCAGCAGCAGTAACACTGAACTGCAGAAGCCCAACCCAGGCCGTGCCTGACTCTGCCTGCGCTGCGGGCAGCACCTCCTGGCAGGCGCTGGCCGGGGCGCGGGGCTGCGGGGGCCACATCCGCGGCTCCCCGTGAATCGCCCGCCCTCGGCCGGCAGCGTCCCGGCAGAAATGGGGTTTTTCAGAAGCGCGTGCAAACACCCGGCACCCGGCGCGGGGATCCTGGCCCTCTTGCTGCCTCCTCATGGCGCGGAGCTACTTTCCAGCGTAACTCGCTCAAGCGCAACCATCATCCTCTTGCAGTGAGCAGACTCCTCATAGGGGGAAAAAGCAGATGCATGCGGCTGTACGTGTGAGGAGAAAACACATGTTTTGATTTATGGCAACGGGAGAGAACCGGCTCTGACACAGTTTCCATCCGAGTCTCACGCCGGCTGTTATCAAAATAAAAAGCCCACGGGCTTGGAGGCTGATTCATGGCGCTGCGTCATCTCAGCCCCTCGGTCGTGTGTGGCACCTTGGGACAACGGCAAGTCGCGTCCTGCTCCTGCCGGCGCCGCTGCCCGCACCACTGCCTGTGCCGCCCTGCTGCGGGGGAGCAGCACCGGCGGGGTGGTTTTGCTGCAGCTCTTTCCCTGCATGGGTGTTGTGGGATTTGGGCTGGACGAGGCAAGTGATGGGGCCGGCATCAGCACCCAGACCCTGGCACTGTGCTGCCTGCCCTCACCCCGCCTGCCCTCACCCCGCCTGCCCTCACCCTGCCTGCCCTCACCCTGCCTGCCCTCACCCTGCCTCTTCTCCTCCCGCAGCCGGTTTGGTACAAAGTGCGCCCGCTGCGGCAGGCAGATCTACGCCAGCGACTGGGTGCGGCGAGCGCGGGGCAACGCCTACCACCTCGCCTGCTTCGCCTGCTTCTCCTGCAAGCGGCAGCTCTCCACCGGCGAGGAGTTCGGCTTGGTGGAGGAGAAGGTGCTGTGCCGGATTCACTACGACACCATGATAGAGAACCTCAAGCGAGCGGCAGAAAACGGTACGCAGCCCCAATGCCGCGGTTGTGGCCTTGCCCCGGGCCGTCCCTGTCCCCTGTGCTGGCCCCCATCATGGGGCGCTGGGGCTGGTCCTGTCATCGCCAAAAGCGGGTGATGGGTGTCTCCACGGGAGTTGAGCGTGAGGCCCTGGGCTGGCAGAGGCTCCTGGGGCGGCCGACGTGCTGGCAGCGCCCGTGGCTCGTGGGACACCCGTGTGCTGTGGGCAAGGCCAGGGACGAGCCCCTGGTCCCGCGCAGCCCGGCGTGCAGCACGTGAGGAAGCCGCTGGGATTTTGAGGCTGTGAGTCATAAATCTAGAAGGTGGGAAAGCTGGCGATCCGACAAAACCTTCCCATTATTTTCCACCCGCCCTGCCCGCCCAGGGATGTGCCGCTCCCAGCTGGACCGCGCCGTGCGCTGCCGTCCCCGCCGCGGAACGCTGCGAGCAGCCGGCCAGCCTCTGCTTTCCCAGTCAAGTTGGTGACACCGAGGTCACGCAGCACCGCAGCCCCCGACCCCCTGAGCCCAGCCCAGCCCCATCCTCCTGCGTGGCAGCGGCCAGAGAGATGCTTGGAGGAACGAATCGGTGGGGTTAGTCCAACGCGGTGCAAGGGAGGCCAGGCAGTGCGGGGGGCTGCCCTGCATTGGAAAGCACCTGAGAGACGTAGATACGGCAATGACCGCAGCTCAGGGGAGCAGGCAGCCCCCTGGGCTCGGTGCCACAGGAGCTCGGCCGTGCCCAGGGCAGGAGGGACCCCGGCCAGGTCCTGCCCATGGGCTGGATCTGTCTCCCTCCTGCACTCACGCCTGCCGGGAGCGATGGCCATGGCGGCTGCGAGGCTGTTTGCTTTTGTCACGTGGGCGCTGCGCCGGGCGAGGGGAGCCTGCCCGGGGATGCTGTGCAGCTGCAGAGTCACCGAGGGAAATGCCCGGGGCTGCCTTCCCACGGGCCCCCGCGGCCGGGACCCTCCCGGGGCTGGGGCTGCGCTGGGGCATCGCCCGCGGCCGGGAGCACGGCTCCAGCCCAACGCGCCCCTCGCTAGTGCTTGGTGGGCACAGGGAGGTGAATGTTGTGTCCCGGCCCATGCGGCATGTGGAAGCCATTAACAACCTGACATGAAAATAATCAGTGTTTCTGTTTACAGTGTTTGAGTAAAAGGCTGAAAACAGAGTGCCCGGTCGGGCTGGGAGGGTCCCGGCTCGGGACGTGGCCCACAGCGTGTTGGTCCCTATGGTCGGCCGCTGCGGAGGCGCGAGCGAGGTGGCGGGGACAGGGACAGCGGGGAGCAGGGATGGAGGGTGAGCAGCCACATGGCCTGGAGGAGCAGGCTGGTGTGAGGACAGCAGGGGCTGGTGCCGGGGGGTCCTGCAGAGCTGTTACCCCAGCCAGGGGCTGGGGCGGTGGGTTTGCTGCTGCCTGTAGGGTCCTGCTGGTGTGGGCTGAGCCTCACGGTGTCGAGGCAGTGCTGGGGCACACGGCGAGTGTCCTGCCTTGGTACTTGTGTCCAAGCATCCCCTGGCTTTGAGAAGGGGATGGGATCACTTTGGAGAGCTGCAGTTGCTGCAGAGTTGGAGGGCCACGCTCCCCCCTCCAGTAATTACCCAGCAATTTCTTCTGCACATGAGGTTTTACATACAAGAAAAATAAACAGATGTTGCTGAAGTCAGAGTGCCATTCATCATCCTAAAAGAACAAGTCAAACTATATGAGAAAGTCCTTCAACTCAAGCCAAGACAATCACAGCCTGGTCCAGCTTGCAGAGCGAGCGCTGGGTTGTGCAGGCGCATCCTGGGAGCGGGGCGAGCGCCAGCCCCGCTCAGGCATCCTCCCTCATCCATCACTCGCCGCTGCTTCACCCGGGCTGCCGAGAGCGGCTGGGCACGACGCAGGCTGCAGCGGGGACCTGGGTGAGGGATGAGGGACCCCGGCTCCGGCTGCCCTCCCTGCGGGCTCCGGAGCTGTGTGAACACGGCTGGGCTCGCCGTGATGCTGTGCTTGGCAAGTGGGTGGACAGTCCCCCCTTGGCGTGTCCCCCTTGGTGCGCTTGCCGCTCAAAGCATGGGCACCCTGAGGCCATGGGGATGGGCGCTGCTCTTGCTGCTCTGGGAGCATGGAGGACGTCAGGGAGCCGGGAGGTTTTGTGGCCAGGGAAAGGAGCAGAGAGCCCATTGAAACGCTCTGAGCAAAGGAAAGGACTGGCGGAGGCAGCACCCGCAGCGGCGTCTGGCGTCACGGGGAGCAGCGTGGGGCAGGAGTGATGGATGCTGGTGAGCCCAGCAGAGGCAGGGTCCCCTTCTGAGCTGCTCGCTGGAGGACGTGGCCAAGTGGTGACCGTGAGTCAGGGCCAGCGGGACATCACCTCGAAATCCATCTTCCTGTGGCCGTTTCTCCATCCCTCATTCCCTGCATCTTCCACCAACTTGCTGCCATTTTCTTAACACGACAGTAAACTCCTCGGGGCCGGCGGTGTCTCCTGAGGGGCTCAGCAGCCCGGGGCAGCTCCCGAGCAGCGGTGCCGGCTCCGCAAGTCCTGCCGCCGCGCGCAGCGAGGGATGCTGCAGGTGCCCCACGCCGCGCTGCGGGCCTGTTTTCCCCAGTCCAGCGGCCGTTGCGCACGGGGGTGACGGGCGGGCAGGGGAGTTTCTGACCTGCGGGGCGCGGGGCTTCTCTCTCGTAGGCAACGGGATCACGCTGGAGGGGGCTGTGCCCTCGGAGCAGGACAGCCAGCCGAAGCCAGCCAAGAGAGCCCGCACCTCTTTCACCGCCGAGCAGCTGCAGGTAGTGGGGCTGGGCCGGGGGGGCGGAGGGGCTGCGGCTGCCCGGCCTCATCCTGACCCCTTTTCTTTCCTCCCCCAGGTGATGCAGGCACAGTTTGCTCAGGACAACAACCCCGACGCACAAACGCTTCAGAAGCTGGCAGACATGACGGGGCTGAGTCGGAGAGTCATTCAGGTGAGGGGGGGCCGGGTGCGGGCACCGTCGTGTGCGGGGCTGAGGAGGGGGGCAGAGGAGGTGCACCGAAAGGCTGGTGCTAGACAGGGCTCACGTCCCCGCAGCCCTTCGCTCCTGTACCTCGACCCCGGGACTTGCCGCATCCAGCAGCTTCGTGCTGCCTCGCTGGCGCGTCGGCTTCGCCGGGTCCCGTAGTGATGCCAGCAGCAACCTTTCTGTCTTGCCTCATGGGTTTTCTATTTGTTTTTCCCTCTTATGATGCAATGGAAAAAACCCAACCTACAGCCCCAATAAATTGGCAGGTGGGAAAGCTGCCGCTAGCGCGCCGCGCTGGAGCTCCGTGCTCTGACGGCAGGCACGGGCAGCGCGGGCGCTTCCCCGGCAGCCGTCCCCGCCGGGAGCAGGCAAAGCCGGCTCCTTCGGGAAGCGCTGGGCTTGAGAAGCTTAAGGAAAAAGGGGCTTTGCAGCCGCAGGGGAAGCGGTAGCAGGAAAGTCCCTGTGCTTGTGCCGTTCGGCAGGGGAGGGAGAGCGGTGCCGTGGGGACGGAGAGAAACGTCCCCTCTGCGACGCCCAGCTCGCCGTCCCTGCAGACAGCCCAGCTTTGCCCCTCGGCGAGATTTACACTCTTCACTTTAATGTTCTGCTGACATACTTTCTGAGTACAATAAAAACACGAGTGATTAAAATAAATTTGGAGCTTTCATCCAGGATTGTTTTGCCAATGACACATTTAAATTTTGTGTGTGTGAAAATCTGGCTCAAGCCTTGGTTATTGAGATTCGTCATTTAGCTAAAGATCAAGCAGTCTGCACACTGGGCTATTTTTTATGTGGATATTTTTTAAAGGCGCTTTGAACAGGAAACAATTTGTCAAATGCTTACGACTGTTTCCTTCTCTGTGGTCCGGCGTGCACAGCCTCAGAGAGCCAGTCTTCACTCAGCCTTGGAGAAGATTTTTACTCCCAGCTATCTTTCAAAAATTAAAGCATAAGAAAGAAATCATCACATTAGCATTAAAAAAACCCCCTTCTGTGCATGTTTTAACTCTAGGATGTAATCCCCTAACTATTCCTTTAATTAAAAGCAGTGAGAGATGGTCAGAGGGCTCATACCTGCTGCTTATATGGACTGGGGCTGTATCCCACCACAGCACCCTCCTTTCTCAGCTTTAATGTTCTACTGATGTGGTTTTTGAATGCGATAAGCCACAAGTGGTTAAAACAATATTGTTTTGATTGTCCTAAAGTCAGGTCTTCCAGTCTAAGCTCTTACCTGGTTTTGTCTCCCCTTGTCTCTTGCCTTGCCAATGCTCCTGCACTGAGCTGATCTCAGCCGTGCTTTTAGGCCAGCCTAGCTGGGGTTGAAGGTTAAAATCTAAATAAGACCTTGAAAGGCGCTCCCTTCCCAGTTTGCAGTGGAAGCCGTGCAGGGCTGAAGCTTTGCACATGCAGCGGTGGATGAACCCAGCCCCAGCTCGGGTACGGGGCTGTTTCTGCCCGACCGCTCCCCCGGCCGGTTCCGTGCCATTCCCAAGGGTTTTCACAGCCCCTCGAGCTCAGAAAGCAGCTTGCCGTTAGAATTATTTTAGTGTGGAAGGGGAGAGTGTGATCATCAATGTGAGCTTCTGCATCACCTAGTCGGGGCGTTTCACTCAGTGGCTTCTGCAACAAGCTTGAAGGTTTTAGTTACCCTAATAAAGAACGGTGTTGGCTTGGACCAAGACAAATCAACAGCAGAGATGCCACTTCATGCACCCTAATGCCTGTACTGTCTGGAGACAAAACTCTTGCTCTAGTGAGTGTAAAACAAAGCTGTGGAAGCCAGTGGAATGCTGATGAGGTATTCCAGCATGCGGATTTATAAATCTGATTCCTTTTTTTAAAGTATTTGGAAGACACACCCATCATAGGGTCTTGGGGAAGGACCACACTTCAATCCCATTGTCTCTCCATTGACACAGGTTTTGCTGCTTTTGTTTCAGGTTTGGTTTCAAAACTGCAGAGCCCGCCATAAAAAACACACCCCCCAGCACACGGTGCCGCCCTCGGGAGCCCCCCCGTCCCGCATCCCTTCTTCGCTCTCCGATGACATTCACTACTCGCCCTTCAGCAGCCCGGAGCGGGCCCGGATGGTGACGCTGCACGGATACATAGAAAGTAAGCACCGGCTCGCAGGGCTGCGGCAGCGGGGTGCTCGGGGACGGCAGGGCTCTGGCAGCGGGGTGCTCCCCAGGAGCAAGCAGTAGCACCATGGCACAGAGCGCTGTCAAAAACGCCCTCGTACTGCGGGGGCGCGGCTGGTGCACGTACTGTTCCTCCTCCTCCTCGTGGTCTGATGAGCTTTGTTGTGGGTTTTTCTGAAGGGCCATTTACGGGAAGCCCCAGATGAGAGAAGGAGGGGAGAGGCGGCTGCTGCAGCCTCTTTCCCTCTGTACCTCATGCCCAGGAAAGTCACTGCCGGGGTTTTACCCGACTTGGCCCTCCTGGTGTTTTGCACGGAGAAGAGGTGTGAATGTGCCCTGTTGAGCTCGGTGGTCAAGTGGTCTCCTTCCTCTCACAAGATCAGAGTTGCGTTCCCTGACAGTTGCGAAGTGCCGGTGAATCATTTGCTAGTGGCAGGCAGCTTTGGTCATGCCTGGACGGAGGTTTTGGTTCCGTGACTCTTGTGAGGCTTCTCCCCTCCCTTGCCCGTGTGGGCTGTAGCAAAAGGTGGCTCCTGCTGCGCCTCTGCCTGATCCACCGGGCACCTCTTCTTCCACACGTGCCCCGAGCTGCTCCCTGGTGGAAGCCTGACCGTGCCGGTTGGAGGGCGTGTGTTGTTTGTAGTAACAGAGGCTGAAGCCTCTTCTCATCCACAGGTCAGGTACAGTGTGGACAAGTGCACTGTAGACTTCCCTACACTGCTCCACCAGTGCACCTCAAAGCAGACATGGAAGGACCACTATCTAATAGGGGTGAGAAGGTAATTGTAGTCCCTGTTTCAGGCTTTGGGGCCAAACCTCAACGGTAGCAAAGATTTTTGTGTAACATCATTGCCACTGCCATCGACTGTCAGCATCACTCCACGGTCTCTGGCAACTGCTGCCCGCTCATGTGTCTCTTCTTAATTTTGGTGGCCCTAGACTGAGGTACCAACCGTTGGTCAAAACGGCATCCCTTTGTTCTTCACTAAATACCCCTCGTTGCTGTGATGTGCTGGGATGCCGTGCCCGCGTTCACTGAAGGCTTTTGACGTCCTCCTGCCTGAACTCCTCCCTCTGGTTTCTCCCCTTCCCGTGTGCTGTGAGGTCCCTTCTCCTGCTCCGTTCCTCAGCTGCCTGCACGCGTTGTGGGCGCAAACAGCGACTGGCTGCTAACGGCGGAGCAGGGGGGACCTTTAGCATGTGCTGACTTTCCAGTTTTCCATGAGTTAATAAGAAAGATTAATTTCTTGGGGATTCCAGTATTGCTTAAAAAATAACAACCGGCTGTTACAATATGTGAAGTAGGAATGTTATTTCACAATGTCTGGCCAGGAAACAATATTGCATATTGATATTTTTCCGTTCGGCACTTAAAGTAGCTGTCTGTTCTAACACACAGCTTACTTGGGGGCAAGACTTCTGAAATACGCTTAGGCTCATAAGATTTTTATTTAGAATCCCAATTTAAGTGGCTTCATTTTGAGTAAACACTGAGCCTTTGGCGACTCTTACTGGTCTTAGCTTTTGCCTTTACTGTTAGAAGTTCTCAGCACTTTTCCCATCTCTCTATTCAGTGGAGCCACTGCAGATTATTGAGCTGTGTTTCAATAAGCACAAGCAGGGGTACAGCCAAGTTACTTTTTCAGTCTAAATGCTACCTACCATTTTGTCACGATACCTGCACAGCAAGCTGGAGAGTTTTCAGAAAATATTGTACAGTCCTGGTGCTCTCATTCGGAGAAACGTCACTGCAGCAAGCAGTCCCTCTGATTTAAACGCAATTACTTGCTCGCAGCTGTTGCAGAACCGGCTTCTCAGGACATGGAGCTGCCCCCCAACCAGCTCCTTCTCCAAACATTCACCCTCATGTTGAATTCCTGAAACCTGAAGCAGCCTCTTTTTCCAGATCCAAATTTTTTTAAAAGCAGCGGTAGCTGAGATCCTGGGAAAACACACGTAAAGGCGAAGTCTCTGTTTCTCTCTGCCCAGGGGGCAACCCCCCGCCTCGGGGTACCCAGCGCAGCGGCCGAGGCAGAACCGAGTTGTGGCCAGCTCGGCGGCTGCTTGCCCTGGCTGCTGGCGAGGACAGAGGCTGTATTTGCGGAGCAGCAAGGCACAGCGGTTTGCGGGAAGCCTGTGCTGAGGGGCAAGTGATGTGGATAGCGCAAGGACCGGCGGTAACGGCCTTCATCTTTCTTGGTAGCTTGGTGGCTAACGGTGTGCCCGGGGGTGCGCCCCGCTCCCGGGCTCTGTGCTGCCACGGTCCCGTTGCCTCCCGCTGTGCCTTCCCCGGCCGGCTCCGTGCCGGCAGGGCTGGCGGCTCCTGGGCAGACGCTGCTTCCACCGCGGGTTTTGTCCGTGGGGAAGCGGCTGCCCGGGTGCCCGCTGCCGTGGCAGGGCACGCGTCTGTTCTGTTGGGCCCCGAATAGACAGTTCCGTTGCGAGGGCTGTCTGTCCCCGAAAGCAGCTAACGCTCGATTCCCGTTTTTCCCGCCAGGTCATCCTCTTTCAGTACTGACGGCGCGAACTCTTCCTCACCTGCCCATGGCGCTGCCAGCATCGCTGCCCCTCAGCCGCTGAAACACAGCGTCCGGCCCGAGGCAACTGTTATCAGTCATGCAGGAGAAACTCAGATCCAGCGTTCTCAGTTATTTCCATTGACCAGCACCTAACATCCACTATTATTTCTCCAGCGACACTCTGTGTATGTGTGTGTTGAGTGCAGAGTTACATTTTTCACTTGTTTCTTGTGGACTTGTAGAATGACCGTTGAGTCTCTCCGAGGCAATGCCAGACACAGTCAAAATTAGTGACTCTACTGTGCTTGCAAATCTCGCTCCCAAACCCATGGGAATATGAACAAACCAGAACATGCTGAGTCTCAGGGGGGTCGATGATCACCTCTGAATATAAAGGAAGGAGGAATTTACGTGGTTTGGCCTGATTCTCTTTTTGCACCAGTGAAGCGCTGTCGGTTCCCGGACGTCCCTCCTTATTTCCACTTGCATGTGTGAAATCTGAAATGGGCTTTTTGGCTCAGCAACTCAATATATACACAGACCTTCCTGAGCCAAACTCGCGGGTAGCTGAGACTCCACTAAGTGGAAAACACGATGCCAGCTGGAAATAGGCAGTTTTTCTTCCTCCTCAAAGTGCTTTAGAATCACATGTCCTTTGATCACTCTAAGGTAAGTAAATCTTAGTGTTTTTTCCCCCCCGTTTTATAGGAGGGGAAACCGAGATGTCCTAAACTGAGAGGAACCATGGGGGTTGGTGGCAGAGCCAGGTTTAGCACTCTGAAGTTTTTGATTGCTGACTTGTTCTTAGAGCACTGAATATCTCTCTCTCCTCTCACAGCCATCTGCCAAATCTGTTTTGGTTTTTTTTTTATTTTTTTCTCTTGTTCTGTATTAACAAGCTACTTTATTTTCTTGGAGTCATATTGGATCACAAATGGGTGATTTCTGAATGTACCTACACAAAACTCTTAGGCACTCCATACTCTGGGACTGGGAAATCCTCAATGGAAGCTGATCCTAAAGGTGTAGAAATGTTTTGCCCTGGTGTAGACCCTAGTTCAGTCAGTGGAAGCAGTGGGGTAGAAATCAGAGACCAGTGAACAAGGCGAAAACAGCAGTAAGGCTGGCAGGAACAGCCGCTAGCTGAGTGGACAGCAAGGTGATGGCATATTCCTTTATCTGGCAGCACCTCTCTGAGTCCCCTGCCCTCCCGTTCTCTTTGCTGGAGTACGGCTGTTGCTCCGGCCGAGCCCTCAGACGAAGGCACAGCCCCGGAGGACTGCTGCCGGCGGGGCAGGCACCGCAGGGCCCGTTGCAACAGCAAAGGAAGTGCTCGGCAGTCTGGCCCCAAATCAGGAAAAAAAAACCTCCGAAATGATCCTTCATTGAAGGTAATAACAAAAAGTAAACAAGTAACCTTTGCCAGCCCTTCTCAGTTTGCACTGAGAGCCAAGAGCAGGTCTGTAACGAAACCTCTCTCCATGCAAGCACACGGGTCTGTCTTGCTGCTAAGTGTCCGTGAGGCCGCGTTTCCAAGAATGTGAAAGCCTACCATGAGCCACAGTTAGCGTGTGACATGACTGAACTGCGCCCGAGGAGCGGGAGACAGGAATCCATCCGTTACCTAACTTGTATCTACCGTTTGAATTAAAAACAAGTGTTTTTTCTCTCTGGGAGATCCTGGATCAATCTCCAACACCGGCCGAGTGGGCGGCCGTCCCACTGGTTTGGCCAGCCCGTATTGCACACGCCGCAAGCCTTCTCCCGACCGTGCCCCCGAGCTGCGCGTGACGCCGATGGCCGGACACGTGGCTCCAGCTACCCAGGAGGCACGCTCGCCGCTCCGACCGCACGGGGGACGGCGTAAGGAGGTGTGGATGTCTGCTGAGGTGGCCACCAGGATCTCTTGGTTTGAGAAGTAACTGAGCATTGATATTTGATATTTGTTGGAACAAATATATACGTACACAGACACACACACCTCTGTGTGTGTGCGTATATATATATTTTAAAAGTACAGAGAGAGAGAGTGAGTGATGGCAAAACCTTGGACAGTTAGGCCAGTATCCTCTTTAATTGCAGCCGGCAGCTAGCAGCTCGCCCCATTTTAAAATAACATATGAAAGGAGAGAGAAAATTAAGTCCGCAAAGTATTATTGTCACCTGCTGACACGCGAATAAGCATTTCCAGCGCGTAGCCAGCGCCACAAGGCACTCCGCACGCCTGACCTGGCTGGAACCGCTGCTGCAGGAGTGTCCCCTCGCGGAGGCGACAGTCACCAGTTGCCGTCGCTTTTGTCCTTGTCCGTAGCAATGAGTGAAGGACGGACGTTCCCTTTGTTGGCTGTCGGTGGAGTGTTCTGGTTCCCGGCATTTGTAACCACGAGGTTGAAGTGGATCGCTGCGTCCACGCGCAATAGCCCTGAGACGCTGGTGGTGGTCGGCAGGGTCGCTGGGGCCCGACTTTCTTCTCCGTTTGGGCTCGCGCATCCTAATGATCGTTTAGTTGTGGAATTAGTGCCATAAACGAATGGGTGGCTGTTCCATTTAAGACTGAAGGAGAGACTTCAGGCTGTAACTTGAGCTGACATCCCACAGTATGCGAGATTTCCACAGCGTTTTGTTGAGGGAGAAAATGGTTTGATGCGTTTCTCTTCTGTCTCGGCGGTGCAATGAAAGGGAAAGTATTAAATACGTATCTGCTAAATATCAGCTTAGTTACTGATCAAAAAACCCCACTTGTGAAACGTACTGTATATCAACGTCCTGATCACTGATACCACTGACGGGACCGGAGTGCGGAGCGGGGGCCGAGGGAGCGTAGGTGCTTCTCTCCGGTGGAAGCGGACTCGCCACCGCCCATGGGGCGAACCGCCCCGCACGGACTGTGCTCCGGGGCACTCCCCCATAAATAGCCAGGAGCAGCTTTGCTAATTCAGAAATCAGGCTCTGTTTATATTAAGCCCAAATTGTTTGCAAAAACTGGAAGCAATTCAGCTTGTGCAGTTTTAGAGCTAATTACGTGTATGGAAAATACTCAACTGTACCAAGAATGTAAGAAATCCTCTAATTTATTCAATACATTGTTTCACAACATATTTCACACTGACTGTTGCCACTGAACCAAACCTTATCTCAGGTCATTTGCATTCATCTCCTGTCTGTAGATTAAAAAAAAAAAATTAAAATCATTCTCATTTTCTTAGTTTATTCAGTAATTGCCAAATGGGTTCTGGTGCAGCAATGCAGACTCCACGTACTAAACTTTTCCAGTTGCTATTTACAAAACCCTTTGCAGACAAAATCCAACGAAGATAGCCAGTGAAAGGCCTTTCATTCAAGTTTAATAAGGTCACTAAATATGGCGAGGGTCTGAAAGTGGAACGGTTTACACTTTTATTACCAATTTTTTTTTTTTTTTTTGCTCATGCTGGTTAACCCCAATGCCCGAGCTAAAGGTGCTTACACAACTTACTAGTTGGGACAGGGGAGTGGGAACCAATCCTGCACTACTATCAGTGCTATACCTGTAGGATGCCAACTATAGACACACCAGTTTTATTTCATCCACCAATCATTTTGTTGTAGCATGTTGCAATTCTGCATGTCTTGGCTACAATGGTAAAAAAAAAAAATTCTCTGAATGAGTGGACAGTCAAGACTAATATTTATTTTAAAAAAGTAAAACTAAATTGTAAGCACTTTTTTGTAAAACCAATGTCTGTTTTGTTACATACTTTTAATGTTGTGCTTTGTAAATGTCTTATTTGTGTAATAAATAAAGTTAATGCAAGTAGAAGTGCTGGCACTTACATCCAGAAAATGATGTAATTCCATTTTATTTTATTTTTAAATACTTTCTGGCTTACTAATCAAGCAGCAACCCACCCAGTTTTCCTCATTTATTATTTTGTTAAACTCTGGCTTCAGGAGAGTTCAACAAACGTTCGTAGTAAATGGATATAATTTCCTAGTTAGCAAACCAGTCATTAAAGAATACCTCTGGTGTACATTATTACAATGATCAATCAATATCAAAGTACTGAGCAAAAAGAGAGGAAAGGAATTCACCAGGACAGCTAACTAAAATCTGGGAAAATAATGTTGATTAAGATGGATTTGAATGACTTCAACACTGAATCTGAGGCACTCTTTTTAACAAATTGTTTTCAGGCTTAATAACGTGTGTATATACTACACTACACACCTCTCAGGAATATTATTGTGAGTACAGTCTGCTTTTTTCCACGGCTTTTTCTCAGCATGACTGATTAAATGATTATTTCCATTTTTGTTTGTGCTGACAAAGATGACAGAAAGATTATATTCCTGTAGAGGCAAAGGGTGAGACAAATCCACAAGGACAAATTAGATTTATTGTGAATCAGATTACCTGCTTTGGAATACTATCGTCTAGCAAAAACTGTTTTCATGGTTTCAGTTTATGTTCACTTGTTTCATCCCAAGCTTTCCGGCAGGTCCGGATGATCCATTCATGCTCATCATCATCTAACAGGGAGACAGAGAGAACACCAAATATCACTGTGTCAGAGCTGCTCTTCGCATCACGAGGGTCCAGCTCCAACAAGCAATTTTTCCTTTGAGAAATAAATCCATTTTTAGCCATTGGCATCTCTTAGAACACATTTTTTTGTTTCTTTAAAAGATTGTATGCTGTTGTGTTGGAATTTGTCAAGGCAGGAGGCACTGGATCTATAGCAATGACTCTGATTATTTGTCTGTTTGATAGGATTAGCTTGGGCAGAACTATGAGATTTACATGTATATATTTTGATTTTTTTACTTTTTGTCAGGACATATGTTGCAACTATCAGAAATGAAGATACACATTTTTTAAATACTGTATCTGTGTTGCTTGTTGGTTTATGAAAAGCGAAGGTAAAGAAAAATCTATAGTCAAAACCTAGGTTCTTGTCTTCCAGCTTTTCTGTCATTGCTGTTCTTAAAATGTGCGTTATGAGAGGTATCGATAAGCTGATATAGTGGCTGATAGACGTATTTTAGACCATCTTCTGTGTCTCTTGTTAGGATTCATGTCTGTCATTTATTCTCAGAGCATAATGACAGTGTGGAAAGAAAAAAAATCAAAGACAATGTAGGGAAAAACAACTGTCTAGCAAAGTTTGAATAGCAATTTTGTACATGATTACAAAAAAATACGTTGGCAAATGTTAAGTTGTGGCTTCTTAATTCCAGGGATTTAAATAGTCTCGTCTCCAAAAAGTGTTCTGCAGCCTTTTCTTTTGAGTTTGTGTAGGGGAAAAGAGATCTGTGTAGTAGACCAGGAAAAACTAACTTCAAAAAGCTTTGAAAATAATCGAAGTATTACTTAAAACAGTACCTGTATTTATTTTTATATAAATGAAATGTATTGGAGCTGCTTCTTGTGTTTACCACTGTCTTAACAAATTCCTATTAGCTGCTTGTGACGTGTGTTTCTAACCGGCCTTGCATCTAAATTTTAAGGGGTTTGCAGCAGCCCTTATTACCTGAAAGAATAGATGATTACGAGAAGGATGGAGCTGGGGGGGCCGTAATCCTGGCACCGTGGCCGTCGCGTGGCATAGCACATAATCCCATTTAGTTACACAGCTGCCCTGCACCGCCGAGCGCCCTGCTTAGGTAGCTCAAAATGGATCGAGAAAGAAGCGTGTTGCTTGTAAGGAGTCAAATTTGGATGGAGATCTTTTGACTGTGGAGTTGTACCTTTAGGTTAAAGCGACATCGTAGCATTTGAAATGCAAAAGGTAGGAAAGTCCTGGGAATGAAGTTGTGCTGATCTAAGAAGTGAAAGTTCACAGAAGGGTATGTGACAAATAGGTCTGATGCACAAGTCTCCAAGCTTGGGGGTTAATCTTATTGGTTGCAGTGGGTTTTGAATCGAGTCCGCTTTGTCTTCCCTTTTTTCTTCCTTTTTATTTTTTCACGCTACCCTCCCCTTTTTCTCATTCCCGGCCGAGCGAGTCGAGTGCGTGCCTTCGCGTCTCCTAAGGTGCCGCTCTGTTGGCATCCTGGTAAAAGCAGGCTTAAGGAAAGCACGTGCCAAGGCATTTGTCCCTTGCCTGAAGGGCAGCACTCGTCTGCCACCCTTGACAGCCAGGAGTCAGAAAGGCCGGTGAATCATGGCAGGTTTTCCCTAAGAGCCTGCTCTCCAGTTTGCTCTTTGCATCCAGTCACTGGTTTCCAGACAAAGTGCTGGCTTGTGCCTACCGACCCTCTTGTCTCCCACCTGCGGGTGCTGGCTTGCAAAAGCTCGGTTTTGGTGCTGAGCACCCACCTTTGAGCAGTGCCCCAGTGACCGTGAGCCTTTTGGAGAACGCACTTGCGCTGCCATTGTTCCAACAGCTCAGGCTGTAGGCTTGCTTTAATGACTGAGAAATGGTTACCGTTTGGATAGAATGGCTAAGTTCAGCTCTTTCGGTGTTTCACTGACGTGATCTCTTTTTTATTCCCTGTACCTGTGAATCAATAGGTCCGTACCAAAATACTCTATTGATGGCACATTTCTTATCTGGGCATAAACTATGACAAAATAAACGCTGAAAAATATGCTAAAAGGAAAATTAGAGAGATAAGCACTGAATCTTTCTTAAAGACCACGCAACCCATACAGAGGCAGAGATTCCACTGCGGGCTGCAGCAGGAATGCAAATGTGGTCCTTAAGCTTTCTTAAAAACACCGTCAAAGCCATAATCAACGCACTGGCTTTTGTTCTATGCACTAGGTGTTCCAGCACGGTAATGACGTGATCACGTGAGCCTCGGCTATAAGACATATTGTCCAGCCCGGGTAGCGCCGTGATTTTAGCTGGAATCGCCTTAACTAAAAAAAATAGTTTATCTGAGCTTGTCATAACCGCAAGAAAATGAAACTTTGTCTATTTCTGCCACGGTGAAGGAATAAACAAAACTTACACACGCTATACATCACCACTGTCTAGCTTCTATTTGGGTACAGATATACCTGGCTCGCCTGAGTACTAGAAATAATCAGCTTGCCTTCCCAGCGAGAAATCTGCAGCGCTCACTTCACCGAGCATCAAGGGTATAAGCTCTAAGAAAGGCAGGTGCTAACTTGGCTTCATTTAACAGGTTTCCAACACTTCCTTGGTTTGCCTAGGTTGTTTCCGTCTGCACGCTGGGTTTTCATGGTCTCCTAGGAGAGTGCACGAGGCGGGTCGCTCTAGGAATTTTAGCCTCCCTGAACCCATCCCAAAATGCCTTGGTTCATGCAGTGATCTGGTCTCATGCAAATTAAATACATGTTCATAAGCACCGCCTAACTTGCATATAGTTTAATCAGATGTAAAAAATGAATGAGCTATATGAGTTTCAACTTTTTATATGAAAAGGAAAAATAGATGTAATGACTTGGTATTCCAAAAAATAGCCTAAATCAAATCCCTAGAATTGCCATCCAACCCCATGTACCGTGCTATTGGTCTTTGGTCTAGGTAAGGGGAAACGAAATGAAAGAATTGATCCAGCATAGTGAGAAGAACCACAAACCCAGAGATGAGAATGGTTCCAGGGCTAGCTATGTGAGAAGAGGCAGGGAAATATTAGAATGTAAAGAGTTAAGCTATGGTAAAACATACTTTTGCTACACTAAAGAAGACTGGTTGATAATTACTGTAGTTTTAGGGCTATTTGAATCAGTGCAGCTGCAACCTCTTCAGTAGTAACCCCTGAAACAAGACAAACTGGGTTTATTGTACTGAACAAGTCTTAAAGCTCCTCCCTGATTGTTAGTAATTGGCAGCAATGGACTTAACAGCCTCTTGACTACCCTTTTTACACTCTACCTGACTGTGCAGCTAACAATTTAAATCACAGATGCCGATCCTTCTTTGTGGCAGCTGCTTGTTAACTACACGTTCCTCTTTTTCTGTCACTGGCTGCTTCCATAACCCTGCAACACCAGGGTTAGATTGGAGAATCACATTTCATCAATATTTAAAATGGAATTAAACCTTGAAGTTTGATTAATGCTACCAGATAGTGAGTTGTAATTACTATTTTGCAAATTGCAATTGTTTGAATATGTTAATATGATTGTCTAAGCACATCTTCACCTTCAGAAGTAATTTTCCCTTTAAAAAAGATTTGAAAAAAATACAAACTCTTTAATCAGTGGTAAATTATCATCCTGTGCACAATTAGGTAGTATGGGGTTCTTCATGTTGTGTGCTGAATTTTGTGTCAGCACATTCATCTTTAAAAGTTTATCCATTTTTTTATATTTTCCTCAGTAGAATATACACTCATGGAACAGACTTTGCTGAAACAGGACTAACCATGTTGATACTTGAAGGTAAAGAAAAAAAGCTTTGTCTGAAAATTTTGTTGCAATCTGGTGTATCCCTCTTCAGTTAGTAAATGTTAATAAGTTATTTCTTCCAAAGTTAGTGAAATATAATGATTATTATCATGACATATCATTGAAATCTTGAACAGAGAGCTAGCGAGAGATCTTAGTGGATGAGCTGTTAGAATATACGTAAATATTGACTGATTCTTTTTAGTTATTTTCTTGTGTCTCAATCAAAAATAAGATCAGTTTTCTAGCAGCCACAAAATATATTTTGAATATTGTGGGCAAGATCCTCAGCCAGCCCAAACTGGGATAGCTTCTCTTTTATTTTTGTAATTAATTCAGGCTGTTTTCATTAAGCAGGCAGAGGCATACGGAGCCAACCCTGGTAGCCACCTGCACAACTGATCCCCAGAAACAGCATCTGCCCACCGTAGATGATTAATCAGGGGTGCAAGTCCTATTGATCTACTGTTGGACAGTGTCTACACAGTCAACAGGTCAGTTTGGGTAGAGTCTTTTTAGACACAAAAGACCCAATTAACTGTTAGCTGTAGTGTGTTCCTGTAAGTAGCCCACTGCAAAATCAGTTCTTCTCAACAAACATGGCTTTGCAAGTTTCTCCCTTACTTTGGGTGGCTTTAGGGAAAGCACCAAATGCCAGCAAAGTCCAAACAGGTGTCTGTCAGAAATGCTGTTAGGTGTGTTCCATGGGGAGCGCAAACTGCAGCCCACTTAAATCAGTGGATTTCAGCTCAACATCTCTGCAAAATGAAACCACTTGTCTAATTTTCAATGTTCAGTCTAGAAGTAGTGGCAGAAGAGAATTTCCCAACTACGCTCTCCAGATTTATCTCTCAACTGGGATTAGAAACAGCTGAAAATTCAGGGTGGGCTTGCTTCAGGGTGCTTCCAAGGGACAACTTGAAAACACACTGTAATTTAGGTGCATCTAATCTTCCTATATTAAATGCATGTTGCAAAGTTTAGAATTATTTGGGTTTAGCTATCGCATTTCTGTGTAGCTTATGGAAACCTCAGCTGTGAGAGACTTCTTAGGACTCTGCATGCTTAGGTGTCAGCCATGATGCAGCGTGGAGACTGTCAGCAAACAGCAGTATTGTGGCGTGGGCTTCCGGATTTGTCCTCTTAACTAACGCTTTCCCAGGAAACCACCTAGAGGTGCACAGGAAGATGTACTGCATTGAAATTAGAGTACCTAGCGGCTTTGCACAGGGAAAAAAACCTACATCCTTCACCTTAAGAACCTTGTCTGACTCTGTTAGGTCTTCAGACACACTTTGTAGTTGTATGGGTTCCTGGTGTCTACACTGGGGTCCTGATGCACTCCCCGATGCACTCCAAAATTCAGACCCTTGGCTCCCTCCTCTGCCCAAAGGTGAGTTGGGACCAGATGTGAGTGTGCATCATCCCTTCGTCCACTCTCACTTCTGTTAAAGGCCGTGTGAGCAAGGATGGGAGTAGCTGTGCCCTGGTATGTCCCTCCATCAGGACAGCCAGGCCCACAGCTCCAGCGCACCCTGAGGACACAGCCATGTGGTAAGAGCAGCTTTCCATGACCATGGTTTGTAAGAGAGTGTGTTTACAGTAGATGATTCTTGAACAAGAGCTGAGTTTCCTCTCTGTTTGCACAGAGCCAAGCACACACAGACCATTGTAAACAACAATATCATTTAATTCTTTCGCATTCCTGACTCCTCCCATCACCCGCAGCGCAGTTTATCATGTTCTTCCACTACACAATTACAATCGCATGTGATAGCATCTCAGCCATGGATTCTGGCTGGCACACCCCTTTCATTTCCACTGCCCCCTCCGGGTCCCTAGTGCCACTTTCCTTACTGCACCTGACCCCACCAACATCAAGGCTGGCAAGAAAATGGAAAATATGTTTTCAATTAACCTTTGCTTTCACCCATAAATTCTCACCCTTCCATTTACTTTTAATTACCGTAATTCCAAAATGGCCCCCAAATGAACTTTCCATCTCTTGTAAAACTTGTTTTCACACAAAGTGTATAGTTGAATATAAGTGCCTATAAGACTTGTGTATAACCTATCTAATGGATTCACAATGGGATGGCTAGCACACAAACAAAGTTGTTATTCTTGGCATGCCACTGTCTGGAACTGAAAGTTTCACAGTTTTCAAAATGATAAGTATTTTGAGACCAGGAAACCACAAGGAACAATATATCTGCAAAAGCTATAGCTACTGAAATTACTGTAGTAACCTACACCGTGATGCATATATTAATATTATCACTGCTGGTTATAGTATTGAATATAAATCAAATTGATTCATATATATTTTACTGAATGGAGGATATTTTATATTAAAACATGTAAGCCAAATTTAATCTAAACCCACTTTCTTGGTTACATGGATAAGAAGTCTCCAATATCTCTGTCACCTGAGCAGGCTTTGACACCGGGAAAGTATGCATTTTGCAATGGCATTCAAAATGTGCCTGATCTTAACACATTTCTATATAAAAAGATATGAAAAGAGCATATGATGGGTAGGAGAATTGGTCCAACATTTTAAAATGTGTTTAGGGTAGAGTAAGAATAGACATGAAGCTATGTCTTGTAGGAGTCTGGGGTCTTCTCTTACATTAAGTAGACTCAATTTCCTTCTGCCATCTTCACTTCAGTACTCATTCATTTGCCTTGCCCACTCAGCAGTCCCCAGTTTGATACTTGCTAATGTTCTGCCTCTCCTCCTTCTAAGATTTGGCTCCTCAACTAATTTATTTGTTAAGCATTGGAGATTATTTAGGTCCAAAGCTCTCACAGCAGGAGAAAAGCTATCTAACTAAAAAATAGGAAAAGATAGATGAGCGACACTTGGAGATCCAGATGGAAGAGCTATAACGCAATTTCTAACCTTCCCTTTAATGTAATATTTTTCAACTTTTCTGACTGTTATAGAAGCAGTGAGTCTGGAAAGCAAGTACCAGAAAACTGGAATTGTACAAATGTGGGTAGAAAAACTATGTCCTGGGACTAGACGCAAGAGTATATGGGAGATGGAGGAGACAAGACCAAAAGGTGAATTTGCATGGACTTGTGTAGAGCCTGGCGGGCAAAGAAAACAAGCTGAGTGCCATGGCAGAGAGAGAAAATATGTTTTGCAATGGTATTTTGGAGGTATGTGAATCGAAGAGGCCAGAAAGAGGAGTTAGCAGTAAAAAGGGCAAGTGTTCCAGCTGTTGCAAGAAAAGCAAAGGGCCACTCACATTCGTATGCTCTACTTGTGTAAACGGAGAGTAGTATTGGCTCTCTGCTTTACAAAACACTGTTTTCAGAAATAAGTTTGTCAGCCAAAGTAAAGAGAAAAAGATCAATGGATTGCAATAAATGGCATTTAACATAAAAATGAGTAAAATTTACAATTCTGATAACTTGTTAAATGTTAAAAAATCAGCAAACAATAGACACAATTTGTTTTGTTCAGAGCCCAGAGGTAGAGACCAAATCCTCTAAATTAATTTCTGCAAAAGCTGGGGGTTTTTTTTTCCAAACAGGTCTGGATCCTATTCGTTGTAGAATATACTGATTACCAACTATTTTTAAGAGCTTTACACAAACATTATTTCTTTTGTTGTGTGAAATGCAGAATCAGCCATCTGGCAAATGCCCCAGAGCTAAAATCTTTTACATGACATATAATTCAAAATGATTAAATATACAACAGAAAATAGCTATAGCATTGCACTTAAAATAGCATGAACTTTTGCTGCCGATCAAAACTGATTTCTTTAGCTTAACAAGTATCCAAAGAACAATTATTTGAAGAGCTTTTAAGAGTTTCAATATGTAGGAACCAAACCTCATCTAAATTCAGTATCTTAAGTCAAATAAAAAAGAAACAAATGTACAAAAGATTAAATGGTCCTGCGTTATAAGTAGACATTTAAATCTATGGGAAGCTAAATTCATTCGAACAAAAATACTATATTCCCTCTGTATGTGTATTGCTGGGGCTTTCCTCTCCATTGCTAAGGGCATCTGCCAAAACAACTCTTACATTCTTAGGCAATGACTAGGGACTAGCCTGGAATCAGACTGTTCATCCACTCCCTCCATCATCAGAATGGGCAATTTCAAAGAAGAACAGGGAATAAAGCTCCGTGCATGATCCCTAAGTGCAGTCAATCTTTTTTCCTGCACCACAGTCGACTTTAAGTTAAACTTGCTGTCTTTTTTCCAGAAATACTCCAGGCCTGAAAAATTGCCAGGTCCTCATCCCACACCCAATTCTCCAGTAGTTTATGAGAAAGAGCACGCAAACATCTGCATGTATTTGGGGTACATGAGGGTAGGTACAGAAATATTACCCTGAGTAATTATTTAGTGGTTATGGCTCTGTTTCTCAACTACATTTTTCAGACAAGTCAAAGTCTACATTTCCCAAAAAGCACTTGGTGCAAGTCAGATCTGAGTTGCAAGACAAAAAAGTCTAAATGTAGGAGATTTATCTCATGGGTTTGCATACTTGGATAAACCTGAAATGGATGCACACATCACTGCTGACTTTCAAAAAAAATTTGCTTCTAAATTCTTTCAGACCAAGCATGAGAACCTTCATCCCAAGTTAACAACGTGAGGAAACTGTAAGTCTGTGATTATTAAGGCTTAGAATCAAAATGACTTCGCACTCGTGCCTGTGGAGTTGGGTCAGCCTCACAACCAAGGAACCTTAGACGTTCTAAACCCAGACTTTTCTAAACTATAATAAAATAATGTTCTTGAATCTTGACTTTTTCAGCTCATAATGATTCCTAAAGCAGCAACATTTTTATTGCTGCTTTTTACGTGACTTTCAGGCTTGTAGAAATCTTTAACTGATTGCTGGCTGCTTTGGGCTTGCAGCAACACCAAAAAATCTCCTCTTAATAAGACTTGTCCTGGTTTTCTGGGCCTAATCCTGCTCATAATAACATGGAGTTAATTCAGTTACCTGACTGAGCTTTTAGCGTAAAGGCAGGCTTTGTGTCTTCCTGCTCTTGATGTTATATAAAAAGATGCATGTATTTCAGGTAATATTGACTGCAGTATAGAAGGCTACCCTATGCACCATACCCATACTAATTAAACCCGAAGATGGAATACGAAAGTAGTAGCACAAATATTCTCATATTACAAAGAGCAAAGGCATGTTTTATATTATTTAGACCATCCTTTGGAGAACCACAGGAGAAATAGAGCCATTTTCATCACAAGTATCTTTGCTTTTCATCAAAAGAGAGGTGACCCAGGCAATCTCCTCTAACCTTTTCCATCTCAGTAGAACAAAATTTCTATTTTTGATGGTATTTTCTCCTTGAAAGCTATGGGCTTTCAGGGGTCCTAAAACCTGAATGTCACTGCTCTTCTTGTACCTCCCTGCTTTGCATTAAACATAACATCATGTATTTTCTACTTCTCACTGAAAAATTGGGAAATCTTCCCATCTTTCTATTGACCAAACTGTGTTACAAAGGTGCCAGGAGTCCTATTTCTGGGGGGGTGGTGGGGGAAGTAATACTCTTAGTGAAACAGGAGTCTAGTCCTAGTATCTATTCAAAATAAACAACGTATCTTCTTACAAATGAGCATTCCCATTCTTATTTATGTGTCCAATTTTGCGTACGTTGCAATACTGGAAGAAAGAAAAGATTGAAGAACACATGGAGAATCAAGAGAAATTTGAGCATCCCTGAGGAAGCAGAGGTTTAGGGATGGAGTAATAACTGCAAGACTGTAATGAGAATTTGGAAAACTTTGTTAGATAAAACCGTATAACAAAACTGTTGCTGTCATTTCATTCCCTGGGCCTGATTATGTTTTCATGATGGGCCTTTGCACTGCTTTAACAGTAAGAGCTCTTTAAGTAAATGAGTATCAGACCTCCACGCTAGTGAAATGCAAGGCTTGCCAAATTTAACGGGAGTCTCCGCGGTACTCTACATGCGCTCATCTTGACAAAGAAGTGGTGGAAACAAACTCAGTAGTTTCAACCAGTGTCTGTTCTCTTCTG
The DNA here is from genome assembly GCF_964289735.1 of Phaethon aethereus. NCBI lineage: Eukaryota > Metazoa > Chordata > Aves > Phaethontiformes > Phaethontidae > Phaethon > Phaethon aethereus. The sequence continues at coordinate 10,744,671 of NC_138596.1, read as the reverse complement.
GAATGGTACCTGGATGCTGCCAGTTTGAAGGCAAGTCAGTGCCAAGGCTCTATGCTTCCTTGCTCTCTTTCACAAACAGCCGAGAAACAATCAGAAATTGCTTCATATAGGGCCAGGGTGAAAGGTGAGAACTGGAGCATTCTGAAAGCCTGCTGCCAGACCTGAGGAAGATAGTGTCATTTTGGTAAACCTGTCAAGCTGTTGTAAGAACTTCCTGAAAGCTTCCTACCATCTGCTTTTGATGCTTTCAAGACTTGGCTGGAAGCCTGGAGGTTTTCCTGCTCCTTCCTGCCCAGCCTATAATGGAGTAATTCTGGATCTGTTCCCTGTCATCCCAGCCTCTTCCTCAGTTTCTTTTGCTTACAGCTGGGGTTTTTTATTTTTTTTTTCTTTACTGCAGTGGCCTTGTGCCCTGAATCATCTCTCCTGGGGCGGTAAGAGTTCCTCTGATGTTGAACAAGTGCCGGGTTTTTCAATTGTGTTCATGTTCTTGAGAGGAAGGGTCTGGCCTACATGACACATTCCTTCTTCACACTCACATCAACAAGTTTAACTTTGTGTACAGGGCTCTCAATGGAACGGCCGCACAAAGCACATCTCCAACGACTCCGTCAGACTGCATGCTGCGCTGCTCTGGTTAGTGAATATTGATTGATATAATTTGTAGGGTTTGAGATAAATGTCATAAAGGACAATGAGTTCAAAGAACAGATTAAAAAACAATAAATTGAATTCCAAGGCGTTCCCTCCTGTACTAATCTGTGTAGGTTCCTGTGTTTTTGGAAAGCATGTTGCTTATCTTCCTCATCAGTAGGCCCACTGCATTCCAGTATTTTGGATCAATGCCATTTGTAATAATCTAGATCAGTTTTTATTCAACGTTTATAAAATAGGCCATGTATCATAGGGTATATTTTATAGCAGATGGTATCTCCAATTCATTTAACCCCCCCTTTGCTTCCCCCCTCCAATATCACAGTGCATACTTATAACAGCTCTTGAAAGTAGAGCTGAGCAGATTTTTTTTCAACAAATAGTAAATTTGCTGAAAAATGGAGTTTCCAAGCAACAAAACTGTTAAACTGTGGCACACTGAAAACGAAATGTTCTGTCTTCTAGAAAAACCAGGTCTTGCAATTTGGACATTGGGGGGAAAAAAGTGGGGTGGGTGGTTGCTTTCAGAAATCATTTTAATTTAAAAAAATTCTGCACTAAAAAGACGATAAACGTGAAGGTTAAATAGCCAGAATACAAAGCATTTGTTTCAGGTCAGATTACATTTTTGAGTTATTCCAATGTCAACTGTTTGGGAATCTTCTGTGTGTTTTTAATTTGAAGTTTCTCTTTTGGCTTGATGAGAACTGATTTTCCCCAAGGCTTATTGATTTGGGGACTTACCCACGAGACCCAGTATTTGCCAGACTCTACTCAAAACACAGCTCTCCAAGGTGTCAAGGAAGTTTCCTCTTCAGCAAGGTATTTAAACACAGCCCTAAGACTCATTTCAATAAAACGGACTATTCTAACATGTAGAGATTAAGCACATGCTTAAGCACTTTGCTGGTTCACAACACAGAGTTTATTAGCTTTCAGGATCAATGATGTACACCTTACAACCACTCCCTCGCTTGAGATCATAATGGAAGAGATTGAAGATTTTCCTGAGATTAACATACCAAATGGTAATAAAATATACTTATTCATATCTGCTTGGGAATACTTCATTGTAATTTTGCAAAAGATGATTTATACAACTCTGGGGATACATAAATCGCTGATAAAAATAAATAAGTAACAGATATTTTAACTCAGTGGTAACAGAACCAAATCATGGACTTCTTTATGTTTTAGCTTTAATCACACCTCCGAGAAGATATGACAAACAAACTCATCCTAGTTTACCTTGCAGAAGAAGTTAATCATACCTGCGTTTCTCAGAAACTGGAGTTTGTAGTCAACGATAACTCTGGTTTCAGGATTATAGAATCCATCACCACAGTCGTAACAACCTTCTGGGATTTTTCTGGGAGGATCCAGATTTGTAAGCTGAGAAATGCCTGAAGAAAAAAAACCAAAGGGTTTGTTTTATTTTGCCTTGGTTTTTTTTTTTTGCATTTGTGCCTTTGATCAAGATGACTAAGAAATATTACATTTCCATGGCATTTGCAAGAAAAACAATTGTTACCTTGCAATAAATTTTATAAAACATTTTGCAGATTTTGCAGATGGAGAAAATGAAAATGGAAAAATCCATACACAAAAAGTGTGTGATAAAAAGATATCAAAATAAAAAGATTTCCTCATTCACGGTCCTGTGATTCAGCCCGCTAAGCTAACATTACAAACATGACCCCAAACTCCAAAATGGGGCCGGGAGATTCTTGCTGGCCTCACAGAACAGCTGCATGTCATCCTTAAAATATTCTATATATAAAGAAGGATATTTTATTTATTGCATTACATATTTTACTCACTTCTTCCTTACAAATCTTTTCACCTTTTGACTACAGACAAATAGTAATATTATAAAAGTCTTTAGCAAAAGCATAGACTGGACACAAATGTTTATTTTGGTATCTACTAAAAAGCTACACGGGACAGATTCATTCAAGCTTTATTTGATGTACTGGATGTAAATTAATTGCTTTTGCTCAACTTTTCTATATTAAAAGCACATGGATAATGCAGGAAAGGTGAAATTATGAGAGGGTTAATCAGGATATCAAAAGCTGTAGATAACAAAGCCCCGTCCTGTGGATCATGACTGCAGAAGGGACCACGCTATGGGTGTAACGCTGCGTCCTGCGCTGAGCGGGTGGAAGGTGGTGTCAGCATTCTTCTGGCAGCGTCGGATGATCAGGTCCTGAAATTAGCCAGAGCATTTCTGCTCCATGTTACTCATGTAGCCAAATTAATCTTTCTTAAGCAAAGTTGTTAGTTTAATTCCTTCCAGACTCTAAGGATCGCAAACACAATTCAGTACCTGCTGGTTTAAGACCAGAACAGATTTCTGTATAAAATCTTCTGTCGTAGCCGTCACAGTAATGCCATTTTTTATCTTTGTATTCGAGACCATCTGCAAAAATGTATTTCCCCTGCAAAATACGTTCAAGCGCAGACTTAATAAACATGATGGATGGATGGAGTACGAACAAGGCTGGTGTTCCCACTGCCAAAACCGCGCATTAGCTGAGCTGAGCGAGCGCACGGGTCAGCCCGGGCTTAAACGGCATTGGGCACCGCGTCTGCGGGATGCCCGGCCGCGAGCGGCCTCGCCCTCACGCCTTCGGTTGCGTGGTGCCGCTGAGAGGACGAAAAATTGGCTTGGCTCGTAAATCTGCTTATTTCACCCCAAAACCTTCCCCGCGGCGTGGCCTCCAGGCGGGGGCCACTCCCTGGCGGGGCGGCCCCTCGGGGTGAGGCCCCTCCCGCCCGGGATACCTGCGTGGGCACCCCGCGGTGCCAGACCGCCCGGTATCTGCCGCCGTTGGGGAACAGCAGCTCTCCCTCGCCGTCAAACATCCCGTCCCTCAGCGCTCCCCGGTACTCGGTGCCCGTCGGCAGCGTGTAGGAGCCCTGCCCCTCCAGCCTGGAAGAGACAGCGCTGTTGGGGGGGAGGGGGCGGCCCCGCGCCCCCCGCGCCCCGCCGGGCCCACCTGCCGCGCACGGTGCCCCCGCTGTAACGGCCGCCCGACACCTCCATGGCGGCCCGGCCCGACGGCGCGGCGACGTCGCCATGGCAACGCCGCCGCTGCCGGGGCGCCGCGGGGCCAGGAAGCTCCACCCCCCCGTCGCCGCCGCGCAGGCGCGCTCCCCGCCCCCCGTCGGCGGCGCATGCGCCGTGGCGGGCGGGCGCTGAGGGGAGCTCAAGGAGAGCGGCGCCGCCGCCATGCCCGGCTCCCTGCAGGTGCCCTCCCTGGAGGAGCTCGACGTGCAGGAGGTGAGTGAGCGCCCGCCGTCGCCGGGCCCTTCCCCCGCGGGGCAGCGCGGCGGGCCGGCGCCGAGGCGGGCTGCCCCCATTGCCGCTCTGCCCCGCTGCAGGTGACAGTCAGCTCGGCCGTGCTGAAGGCCGCGGCCCACCACTACGGCGCGCAGTGCGACCGCCCCAACAAGGAGTTCATGCTGTGCCGCTGGGAGGAGAAGGACCCGCGGAAGTGTCTGCGGGAGGGCCGCCAGGTCAACCAGTGCGCCCTCGACTTCTTCAGGTGAGCGGGGCCTCCAGCCAGTCTCCCCCGGCGGCCGCCCGCCTCCCGGCGCCCCGCAGGCGCTCGTCTGCCTGAAGGTGAAGGTGTTTCGGGGCATCTCCCGGTGTAGTGCGCCCTTGACGAGCTTTGTTATTCCAGCGCTGGGAAGTCACTGGCTTTAATTAAAGTAATGTTACCACCACGGCCTTCAGAGTCTTTATTGTTGCTTCTTAAACTTTAACTCTTGAGAATAGAGGCCGTGCCCTTTTTTGTTTTGTTTATTTATTTATACCTTAATTTATCCTTTCATATGAAGTTCAGTGGCCTCTGCTCTAGAGTAGGTGGCTCAGGTTTTTGTTAGCTTAGCAAAGGAATGCTGGGGGGTGGTGAAAGGCCTGCTCCTTCTGCATCTGTAGTATGAAATCCTGGAACCCGACCTCTGCTTTGCATTGTCTCCCCTCCGTGTTTCACAGGTGTACTACTGCCAAAGCTCAAGTAGACACACAATTTACCTCTTGTGACCAAAAATGTAGAACAAGGCATGAGCTGGTGGCATGTTCTTAAGTTGCTAGAAAAAGGCCTAGTTTAATTAGCTCAGAGCATGTCCACTTCCAGTATAGCAGCTAGTAATGAGAAACCTCTGCCTGAAGCATGTCGTCTTGAGCTTGAGATGCCAAATTAACTCGGAAGCATTAGAGCATTGTATAATGTACGCTAACTTACTTGGCAAAACAGGGATCCCATATGGAGGAGCTATGTACATCTACCTAGCAGGAATACCTTCCACGTATTGCTATCCCTACTTGTAGCTACAATGATAGAAACTTTACTGATATTGGTATCAAGTTCTGTTTAATGATGCTTCAAATACTGACTTCTCTGAAGACTTTAAACGTTTCCGAGAACTTAAAACTACAAAACCACTTTATCACAAGTTGAGGTTTGAACGTGTAAGAGAGAAAAACATTACATTTACAACACTTGCTAATGATTTTCTTTCTGTGATCTCTTACAGGAAGATTAAGATGCACTGTGCAGAGCCATTTACTGAGTACTGGACGTGCATTGACTATACCAACTTGCAGGAGCTCCGTCGATGCCGAAAGCAGCAGGCAGTATTTGATAACTGTGTGCTGGAGAAGTTGGGCTGGGTGAGACCTGATCTGGGAGAGCTCTCTAAGGTACCTTCATCCCTTTTTGATCTGATAGCCAGATTATTCTCTCCCTTCTTATGGACGTTTTGTCCAGACCAGGTCTCAAACTCCTCTCCTGGCCGGAAGGTGATTCATGAACTCAAGACTGGAAGCTTGTGGGCTTTACTAGAAGTCAAGGCTCTGTCAGCGTTCTCCAGGGTTGCTTTCCCAGAAAACTTGCACTTTTCTTAGAAAAAGCCACTTACTTCTATGTTTTCGCTTTTCCTAGCGCAGAGGCCTTTCCTTTAGGAGCAAAGCTCACACACATGTGGAACTATCCTGTAGTTATGAGTGAAATGTCCCTTCCTTTTTTTAGAAGTACTCTGGAGATAGGAACTCTCATCAGATCAACAGTGTGTCCTTAGTGTCATTTGTTACTTCTTTGTAGTTCTTTAAGTTCTGACTCAATCTAGCTTTTCTGTTAAATGCTGCGAAAAGTCGTATCATTTCTTCTTTCTTTCCAGGTCACAAAAGTGAAGACAGACCGTCCTATGCCTGAGAATGCCTATCACTCTAGACCTAGACCAGAGCCAAATCCACCCATTGAAGGAGAGCTGAAGCCTTCTCCATTTGGCAGTAGGCTCTTTTTCTGGTCCTGGTAAAGTGGGCAGACTGTGCTGTAACTGAAGCATGAAGATGTATTGCTTGCAAATGTAAATTGTCTGGTATGCGTTGGGTATAACTTCAATGATTAAAGAACCCCAAACTGTTACATGGCTTATAGACTTCTTTAAACATGCTCACACATTGTAGCAACTAAAAAAATGTATTACCCTGTTTTGCAGTCATATAGCTGTTAGGACCATCTTAATACTAGTAGTAACAGTTGCCTGATAGTGGCTACCAGGCTTGTTCAAAATGTGTATAAATGTAGCCTGAGCTTTTGACTACTACTTCAAACAATCAAAAACTGGTGCGAGACTTTATTTACTTATTGAGAACACTCCCACTTGGATCAAGGAAACTTTGAGAACAAACAAGTCATTAATGTCTTCCATTGGTCTTGCAATTGATAATTGTGGATTTTTTTTCCAAGGGACTACTCCACTATAGGTTTAACTTGAAATCTGTCTTGGAGCAAGGATTTAGTCTGAATCTGTGGATGTTGCTAGGTATGAGGTCAGTATTGTTTCTGATGTAAAGATCATTGTTCTACTTACCAGCTGCTCATTCCTTGTGCAGCTAGGGTAGTGGCTTCCTTTTTTTTTTAATTGGGGGACCACAAGCTACTTCATCAGAAAGATCACACTAAGCTTTCAACACCTTTAAGGAAAAATTATCTCCTCCAGGATCTTCCTGTCCCATTAAGTAGTGTAAGGAGGTAGCCTGTCTTCTGTCTCAGGGCCCTGACTTGAGGGGTTTGGGGCAGATTCTTATTATTATTTCACTGTGATACTTTTTGATAGAGGAGTAAGTCAGCTTTCTTTGAGATATTGTAGAAAAAATAAAGTCCTGTGTTTCATAGGAAGTAGACCTAGTCTTTCCTCCACTCCACCCAATAGCAAGAACCTTATTACAAAGGTCAGAAAAAATTAAATGAACTTGTTTTCATGAAGCCACGTGCAGTTGAGCTTGCTCTGGGCCAGATTGTGTAGCCTGAACCATAGCAAAGACTTGAGTAGTGCTTTGCTCCTGGAGTAGCCTAGCCATTATTAGGAGCTGAAGATTTACCATCTCCTTGTTTGGGGTAGAATTAAACTGTAATGGGTCTGTAGCTGCAGCATATGTTTCCGATCCCTGGAGCTGGAGGGAAAATTGTGTAACATTTATCTAAAAATACCTCATGCACTGTGTAGCTTATGGGTTCTTGCTACTTCCTGCTTGGCTGTGTTGACTGAAACTCCAAGCAGGTGCTATGGCATACATGTTTGCATTTTAATGTATGTATTGTGCTGTCTTAGCAGCTCTTTGTCTAAATCTGTGAGATGGTGTGCACCTCTGCAGTTGCTTCCTTCCAAATCACTATCAGTGTTTCAGAGCAGCCACGTATTACTGAAAGAGGATAACCTCTGTTCTGCAGAGACTGAAATTAGGACAAGCTTGAGGTCTAATGACATTCAGCTGAGTGAGTGAAATGAGGTTTGGGCAAGTGGAGGATAAATTGTTCTGGGATGTTAATGTGTCACATCTGATCTTTTGTGCTGACCCACTCCAATAGTTAGGCAACCTTGCAGAAAGACTTTTTAGATATTACTTACTATGTTTTGCTAATAACTTATTATTGTCAGCATAATGTATGAAACATTGCCCTGTGGAACATCTGCTTTTGAATAAACAGGCATGGGCATTCCAGTAGTCAGCCCCTAATCATAATTAAAGAGTATTTTTCCCATTACCTTTTTTCTGAAACGAATGACATGCATAAATAGGGGGGCAGTTACTTTTAAACAGCCTTTTACGAACCCCACCCTTAAGTGAGCTAGTACTGTAAGCAGGAAAAAAATAGTGATTTATGCTGCAGCCTCAAATGTTTAAGATTGCTCATATGTTTCATGACAGCTGAATCTACTACCTCTTGGGTCAGAGGCGGTTGATCGAGTAATGATGCACTGACCACATTTAAAAGTCAGAATCAACTATCTCCTTGCCTAGATTATCACTTCACTTTCAAGCAGGAGTGGGCAGGTGAATGTACGAAAGAACAGCAGGGGAGGACAAAGAAGTGAGAAAGTCAAGTAGAATTCAGCTGTACTGTGAGCACTTCTTTCATTAAGCTTTTTGAGATAATTGCTTCTTGTCTTTATCTCTTGGCTGAATCTCTGTGAAAAGTGTTGCCAGAGGTCTGTTTCTTGGCGCTTCGGACGGCGCCTGTATGTAGCTCTTTCTGTTCAAAATTGTTGTGTGACTTTACTCCAACATAGATGCCCCCTTTGGAGCTGTAATGTTTTCTTGGAAACTTTAGAACAAGTGGATGTCAAGATTGAGTAAAGACCATAAAAATATTTTTGAAGAATGTATCTTGACATTTTTTTGGCAGGTGGAGAGCAGATGCGTACAGATTCAACACCGGTATTTTACTGGCAATATGTGAGAAGTGATATTTGTTATGTCGTAGGCTCTTAGCTCTGCCAGAGCTTCTAATCGCATGTCAAATTAATGAAATGTTAAGCCAGTGTCGTGGTAGCTTGCCATACCATGGGTTAGATTAGGCAGAGCCTGCTCCATTCTTTCTGATTATGGATGGGAAGAGTAAAATCCTAGTGTAATTTCTAATCTCAGTAAGGTAGGGGTGTGTGTTTCTGGTGCAGTGGAGTTGGGTGGCACTAACACAGCAGTATCCTTCTGAAGAGGAAGTCCCCCTCCAGGACACCTGGCAGTATGGCATACCCTGATCTCAAATGGTTCTGCTAAACTGCCAAGGCGAAAGGGTTGGAGAAGGTGTACTGTTAGACAAAAAGGCCAGGAGCCCAACAGGAACTCACACTGCTTACAGCCACCAAATCTGAGCAAGTGGTGGGAAGTAATTGCTTTTATTTAACTCTCTTGCAAGTTTCATAGTTCTGTGGCATGTCATATTACCCATATTAGCATCCCTGCTAAAAAAAGAGACTCCTAGGAATCATTTTGGGTGGAACTAGCCTTGCAAGCAGTTTTAAGCTGAGATTGGTTAGGGCAAAAAACCATTCACGTACTCTTATTCCTCTGCCTTGAATTGCAGTATGGTTCTAGAATGGAAAAAGAAGGTAATTACTCCCACCCCCCTGAAAAGAAAAACCTCCATCTTTATACTAAGGAATCATAATTTTAAAGAACCTTTACCTTCAGAACAAGGGTACTCCTATAAAGCCAGAAAAGAAATCTGGAGCTCAGGATAACTTTGTGAAAGTCTTTCGAAAGCTTGCTGTGTACTCTTGCACTAGAAGCGTTTTGAAACTAAAATCCATCTGGATATTAATAGGAGATTTAAGACTCCCTCTTGTGGCTGCATTAAGCTGATCTTGGGCATCTGTGTGAAGATTTTGCCATCATGCAAGTCCGAAGGCTACTTCAATGTTGCTAATAGAAAGTTGATTAGGTCTTTTGTCTCTGCTACAAAATTGACTTGAACATTGTCTCAACTTGATTTTTCCCTACATACAAAAACTAATTCTGTATGAAAGGAGAAGAGGAAGAAAAATGGTTTGAATATGTGAATATGTTCTGATCACCTCAATAACATTTGATGCAACTTAAGGAAGTTAAAGCAGAGCCAAAGTAGATGAAGGTGGTTGGGAAATCCCAGTATAGGTTATATTTGCTTCTCTGAACCCAGGAAGGGTTTGTCTGGTGCTGCAGAGAACAGGGTGATTCTGAACCTGCACAGCCAGTGCTAGCAGTGTGACAGGCACACATGGGAAGCAGGTTAATCGCAATATTTAACTTCATGCAAAAGCACATTATTTCTTATTATTAGGAATAGACATGGCCTCACTGAATGGTCTCAATAATGCAGCCTTGCCCTTCTGTTAGTAGTTTTATGTTTTTTTGTGTGAGCCCTTCTAGCTGGGGACTTGATCTGAGTCTGTTCTAAGACACCTTTCTGCATGGCTGAGTGTGGTACAAATAGTACTTTGGCAAAGGAGGAGACTGAGAAAATACAGAACAGCAAACTAGAAGCAAAAAGTCTGTAGTGTTATTTTGGATATTAAGGCAGTAAATCAGCCCAGCAAGCAAAAGCAGATGCTGAAAGCGGGGTGGTTCCCAGACCCCAAAGGCAGGTCAGCAGCACAGCTCATCGCTGGTGCAGGGCTTATTCCTGGTTTTGGTTTCTTTCTGCTTCAACGACAAGCTTCTCCGCTCCCTTACACATGTTGCAAAAGCTTTGGCAAGCCTAGCATATGCATGGGTGCATGTTCCTCTTGCGTGTGATCTCTGTGCTTGGTGAGAGCAGGCAGCGAGGAGAGCTGCATTGCCTGTGCGCTCCGGGTCTGCCTGGCTGGTTGGGAGCTGCTCCGGGCTACCACCGGGCTGGGACAGAAGCGGAAGCTGTTGGGACATGAAGAGCTTTGCTCTACCTGACTGGATCCAGGAATAAGGGCTCGAAGGAAAGAAATGAGACCACTTATTAAGGTAAAAGCTCTTCTGTCTTGCCTGCATCCCAAGCATCTCCCCATCGCTGCTGCCCTCACTGCCTGTGAAATAGCTTAGATCATGTTCGTCTGCATTTGTCTGTTGCAGATGCCTGGACAAAAGGATTCCAACCTGCGTGTTCCTGTGCTCTTGGCTGGGCTGGCAAATGCGGATGGTTCAAGTGAGTGTTTCGTTCACGCTGTGTTCTGCAGCACAAAACAGAGAACGGCTTTTGCTGTTTTGATAGGGTTTAAATTAATTTCTCCCTTCTCACCAGGGGAAATGAGGGCTGGGAAGAACGGCCATGCCTGTTGCTTTGTTAAGCTCGGCTTTGGCTCCAATTCTGGCACCAAGAATGGAAATAAAATACAGGGAAGGGGAGCTTTATAAAAGAGCTACGGGTCTGCTCCCAAGTTGATAGGTTAAACCGTACAAAACACTGACTCTGAGGCATTGCTCTAATATTCGTAAAATCAGCATGGCAGCTCTGTTAAGGGCTATGAGTCACCCTGAGGGTGGTTCAGCTCTTTATAAGTAGTAGCACAGCCTTCCGCTTCCACGCAAACGGGAGCGAGAATTTTAATGGAGTCAGAATTACCCCTTTGCTTAGAGCACCGTCTGACCTCTGCTTTGTTCTCGCTGCCTCCCGTGTACAGCTGTGCGGAGAGTGGAACCTGACCCATCTTTGTCCGGGAGAAAAGGGCTGGATGGAGCCCTGACGCGTGAATCACATCAGCTGTAACCGTCTCCCCCGCCGCCTCCCCTCCTGCCCCCGGCCCGCAGCTCTCCCCAGGCTCCGGCGTCGGAGCTCTGCCCGGCTGCTCCTGCGGGACGCGGTCAGGTGTGGCCCGACTTGGCTTTCGTTTTCAGGAAGCCGCTGACAGCGGGCCTGACCCTGGCCATGTGCACGCAGCGGGAGGCTCTGCCTGTCCCCAGGCGCAGCCTCAGGCGCTCGTGGCAAGCCTGCGCTCCAGGCTAAACAGAGGAAGGTGAGGGTCAGCGGCAGAGAGCTCTGCCCAAGACTCAGGAAGCACATTTTGGCAGAGGAAAGAAATACAATACAAGCAGGGAGGGAAACTCAGCTTCCATCCAACCCCCTCCAAGAAGCTTTTGGCTCCCTACAGCTGCTGGAGTCTTTACTGTCAGTTACTGGGCTCTTTATTGTTACAGGCTTTCATGTGTTTGTTTTCTGTCTTTTACACCAGCGTGTTGCAGAGGGGAAGGAACCGAGCAATACGGGAGCAGCACGGACCGGAGGGTAGAGCCCTGCACTGGGGGACAGGCAAACCGGCTTCCCTTTCCTGCCTGTCACTGTCTCATTGTGTGGCCTTGGGGCATGTCACTTCCCTCTCTGCCCTGGCGATGGGGTGGTTCCACCCAACGGAGCACTCGCTGCTTGTTTACTCGTCTTCGTCCTTGTGAAGTGCCTTAGAGGAGTCTCAGGGGAAGCTCTGCGAGGCCACGGTGGGCACAGACCCGTGGCTCGAGGGGGGCCGCAGCCGAGCCCTGTTCTCCTGCCCCAGAGCAAGCAGCGGGAGCCACGCACGGCGAGGGCGTGCGGGTGGGGAGGGAGTGGCGGGCCCGTCGCCCTGCGCTCGTGGCTCAGTCCGGCAGCTGCCTGCTCTTTGAAAGGCTTTCCTCCACGGGCTCTGCCCGTTCCGCCTGCTCTAAGCACGCCGGCAGGCAGACAGCTCTGTCCTCGGGAAGGCAGTTGCGGATCTCGCTGTCTGAGGGATGGAAGATGAGGAGTGTCGCTCTGAGCAGTCTTGGAAGGGTATTTCCCAATTCTGAACGCCTGCCCCTTCGTAGGGGCAACACCTGCTTTCAGCTCCGAGCCGCTCTTTGCGGCGGTGGCAGTGCGATGTGTGGAAATGGCAAGGAGCGAGGGAGGTGGTTACAGGAGGAAAAGCCCCCCAAAACCCATGTAGCACCAGTGCACAGTGCTTGTCCTTGCAAATCCCGCTCTGCTCCCATCATCACTTGCTCAAAGCCTTTGTTTCTCCCAACCATGAGTGAAACCAGTTGTGGGATGTTGTGTTTGGGGTATGACATAATCCGAGCCTGAGACTCCACGGGAGGAATCCTTTTGAAGATTTACTAGTCTGGCTAATTACAACAAAACTAAGAAGGTGCTGCACTCTAAATGATTAACAGGTAATATGTGAAGGTTTCTGCTTTCTTGTGCTTTTTGCTAGGGAAAAAAACCCAGAGCAATTCTGGCTACATCAGTGGCATTTTCTTTTAGGAAGGAGGTCTGTCAGAGGCATGCTAACACATTTTCACAAAGCCACTGTCCATCTCTGTGTTGCTGGTAGAAGATAATTTGATTAAAAATATAAGTCTCTTTCTTGCTCCTTTTGCTGCATGTTGCCTTTCTGCCTGTCTTCAAGCTTGAGCAGTGATGACAGCCTGCAGGATTTATTTGCTGTTTTTTGACATTTTCACTTTCTGATGTGCATCCTTACCTTACCCTGTAGAGTTCAGCTTGTGTCAACCGCAGGGATGGTTTGAAGAAAAGCAGCATTAGTTGGAAACGCCCCTTCCACTCTCGTTCGCCCCCAAAAATGCCCACATTGACAATGCACTTACAAATTCCAAATTTTAATATCTACTTCCGTATATAGTTCCGTTTAGCTGTTACGGTCTTTAAAGTATTTATTTGCTATCCATTCCAGCGTCTTTATCATATTTTTCGGAGGATGTCATCTGTAGTAAAGCCCGCAGGGCCTCATTCTCTGCTGCGTACGGGTCTGCTACGCCTCGGTGTTCCTGCCCGCCTGTGCGCCGCCATCTCGTCTCCTGTTGGTGTGCAAGGGCTCCCTGGAGTCGTAGCCGGGGTCTCGCAGGTTGGTATCACACCAATAGCTTTAGCACCCACCGTTCGCAGGTGTGAAATTCTGCGTGCCTAAAGAGAAGCCGCGAGGGGTGAACGTATAGACGTGGGAAGGTGATGAGGGAGGGTTCTGGGCTAAGCTGAAAGCTGGTGGGTAGAGGTAGCAGCGTGAGACCCTCAAGACTCTGAAGCTGTCGACAACCTCGGTAACTTCAAGCCCTATCTTGGGGTTTCTTTCAGCCGTCGCAGGCCAACTGCCCCATGGATCTGTGCGGGAGAAGGGCCAAGCCCCAGGAGCGCTGCTGGAGCCCCACGTCCACCTGTCTCCGATATTTCCAGAGTACCGGCAGCTCCTGAGGAGCAACCAGAGCTACCGGGTGCTGGCCCTGGGCCGAGCCCGTTGGTGGGATGTGGGTGGCTGGGCCCTGGTGTGGCAGGCAAAGTGCTCTCGGAACAAACCTGAATTGAAGTGATTCTTTTCCTCTCCCTTTGGCCTGCGAGGAAATCTTTTTCCATTTACTATAAAACATGGTCCTTAATAGTGCTGAAGTGTTCTACGTATTTTAAATAAACATGAGTGGATTTGAGCCCAGGAGGACATGAAAGAATGCAGCATTTGCGGGGTACCGGCCCGGCACACATGTCAGCAATTTGGCTGCCTTGTGTACTTTGGCTTTTAAAAAAGCATTTAAAAGTAAACAAATGAAGGAAAATCTGGCAGCTGGATTTCAAAGTAAATTGCTTTCAGCTGATATACCCCGTTTCCAGCTTGCTTGGGTAGTATCAAGCCATACACATCCAGCAAGAAGAGCGAGCGGCCAAGGAGAAGAGCGGGGGTGGGAGGGAGAACAAAAGCAGGGAAGTTCTGTGCATTTAATTCTTCCATTTCCTTCCTTTGCCCCAAACACTCCCTGCCTGTCACTGCCCTCGTGTCAGACAGGCAGGTTAATGCTTCAGACAGCAAACTATGCTCCATCTCCCCTCGGCGCCTCTTCTGCCAGGCTCTGCCTCCCTTCCGTCAGGGATGGGATGGGATGGGATGGGATGGGATGGGGTAGCATCCATGGGACAGCATTAATTGGCGAAGAGCTGAGCCTTACGCTCAGCTGCGACCTGGAGCAGTGCTTGAGCTGCTCCATCAAACCCTCGTCCCTATTCCTGCCCCTCCCAGTGCCCCAAACCCCCCAGACCAGCAGGATGAATCCGTCCCTGGAGGGGTCCGCGCAGGCATGGGCCCGGGCGCTGCTCCGGGGGGACTGCCAGCCCGGGGAGGGCATCACCCCTCCGCCGGCGGAGGGAAGCGGAGCTGGAAACGACAGAGATAACAGAGTCATTAGAGGAGCGCGGGCTTTGGCGAGGCCCCGCTCCTCCGGAAGGGCCTGGTGTGTCCCCCGAAGGAGGAGACTCCGCAAATGCTGACAGATAATAACGAGGTCCCAGGCTGGACAAAGAGGGGAGGTTGCTGAGGTCATGCTTTGGCTCAGCTTTGGGCTCCTTCTGCTTTGACTCATGTTTCCTCAAGTTTATAAAACTTTCTGTGGGTTGGTTCAGTGGAAAGGGCAGAGGAAACTGGTGGGTCTTAAATCCTGGCAGCGTGGGGCCGGGGCAGGGCTGCTCCGAGCCCTCCGGCAGACCCTGCACGCACAGAAAATGTGCCGGGGGCCGCGAGCCCGGGGGGAGGGCTGCAGCGGTCAAATGTCCCTTAGGGGTTTCCAGTGGTGACATGAGTTCCTGCTGCGGCGCGGGAGCGCCCGGGGCGCGATGCTGCAGGCAGGGCCGCGCTGGCCTCGGCCCCCCTGCAGCGCCCGCCGGCCCTCAGCAGAGCAGGGAAAGCCCTGAGGCGGTGTCAGGGCGAGCGCGGTGGCTCGTGGCCCCACGGGCTGGTGCGGGTAGCCGGTGGGACCCGCGTGCCTGCCTGCCCGGGGAGCCGCGGCGTTCGTCGGTTTCTTGGGAACCGAGGCTGCGCTGCAGGCGATGCCACGCTCGCAGCGTGCCGCCGTGCCGCCCCGGTGCTGCGGTGCCCCTCGAGCCCCCGCGAGCCGGGTGCAGCCATGGGACGGCATCAGCCGGCGAAGAGCTGAGGGAGGCGGGAGGCAGCGTCGCTGCGCGGCCCTCGGGTCCCTGTACCTTTCTCCGCTCCCCAGCCATGCTTGCGGCTGCGGACGCGGCTCTGTGCGATGCTCGGTGCAAGGGAGCAACGGAATAGAATGACCCGCTCTAACGGCTTTTCTCCTCCCTGTAACTCAGTACATGATCTCCCGTTCCTGGCCCGGGACTAAACCTCTCGGCTCCTGGCAGCGCAGAGGTGCTGCCAGCTGTACCCTGCGAACCTTCTGGGTGTGCGACGCGGAAGGCAGAAGGCAGCCGGGGCTCAGCCAGCGTCCTCGGCACGTGCTGCCGCGATCAAAGCCAGCGGGGCTGGCTGCGCCCACGCGCCGGCACAGGGCTCATTATCCCTTGGCACAGGAGGCCGCTGGCACTGGCGTCGGGAGCTGGCAGCTCCCGCACGCACCTGCCGGCACCAACAAGCTCACCGGCAATTTCTTGGCTCTCATTAATGTGATGGAAAGTCATTTTTTGGGCCCTTTCCCCTCGGCCACCCACACGAGCTCCAGCACCCTGCCCTGGCTGGTGGGTGTGCTGCGGGAGGCTTCTCCCTTCCAGCAGCAGCCTGGCTCCCCAGCCCCGCAAAGCACGTGCAGGGAAGAGACCGCAGGACATAATGCACAAGAATCTTCCAATTTCTTCTTTTTTTTTTTTTTTTTTAAGAAAGGCAGCTGGCTCCTGGCTGGTCCCTGCGGGTAGCAGACAGGGCAGCTGAGCTTTGCTCCAGGTTGGGAGGCATGTCTGCACCCCCCTCTGGGTCCCACCAGCTTTTAATCACTCCCTGGAGACCGAAGCAGCCGAGCGGGGCCCCCACCCCGTCTCCCATGAGCCCCAGGGTACAGGGTCTCCTCCACACTGGGATCAGCCACCGGGCGGCTGCACGGGCTCTGGGAATCTCGGTGCCCCTGCGGCACGTACTCCCGGGGACCGCTTTTGCCTCCTCCACACGGGGTTTGTGCTCTCCCTGCCTGGCTTTTGCTGCCAGCTCGAGCTGAAGCGAAGCGCGGAGGAAACCACCTTTGCATCCTCCACGCTGGAGGGTTGTGTTTGGTCCCAAAGTGCCGATGGGCACAGACAGCTGTGGGGGTGGATGGAGGAAATTGGGGACTGAAACCCCTGAGGTGGCGCTGGTGTAAGTGTGGGCATCTCCAGTTGATCCGACTGCTCCGGGTCCTTCACTGATGAGAGAGGTCAGACAAACGGCTCCGGAGCAGCTGAGGGTTTGCATTTTCTCCTCCTGAAGGGCTTTTACCCGGGAGCTGGTAGAAGCGTTGGATCTGGCTGAGCTGCCCCACCACTGCCTGAAGGTGCCAGCATGCGGGGGGGAGCGGGACCCCAGGGCCAAACAAGAGGAGCTGCGCCGGGGGGTTCCTGCTGGCTCCCACCGCTGGCCGACCCCAGTGGGGCTGGGGACAGCCCCGCGCCGGCCACGGCGTTTGCGGAAAGCGGCCGCAATGATGGAGGACTCTGGATGCCGGCAGCTGCCCACGGCACCGGGGCGCACGCTGCCTGCGTCGGGCACCTCGTGCGGGCAGGGAGCTGGGGAGGCTGCCGGGGGTTCCGGGGAGCGGGCGACGCAGAGGACTCGCTCCGCATCGGGGAGCGGCTGCAGGTACGAGGTGCGGAACGCTGCAGCCTCCTTTGGCAAAATGGAAACAGCCCCCCGTAAAGACAGTTGCTCTGGATGTCCCTGTGATTAACGGGAAGAATATGTAAATGTATATGGCCGTTGCCATAGCTACGGCAGGAATCGCGGCTGGTGCTGGGGAAGGCAGAGCCCCCGGCCCAGCCTGGGTCGGGATTTGCATTCCCGGCGCAGCGGCACCCCACGAACCCCACGGCGCTGGCGCGGGAGCAGCCGGGCTGTGCCAAGCCCCGTGCCACTGCCGCGTCCCCGGGGGGACGGTGCCCCAGCACACCGTCCCACCACTCACCGTCCTGCAGCCGCTCGCCAAGACGGGTGCACCCCCAGCCTGGTCACGGGGTCCCCAGGGAGAAAACACCCCCACGGGAGGGCTGTCCCTCAGGTCCCATGGTCAAGGTCTTGTCACACAGCAGCAGAAAGCTGGGTGCATCGGGGGTGGGGATGCCCACCGTGCCCATGGACCCCCTGCTCCAGGTGCACCAAACCCCCAGGACCACCCAGCCCACCTCAAGAAGCCCTTCCCAGCAGCTTGTTTCTGGCTGATTCTATAAAGCTGAGAGGGAAAAAGGGCTTCTCCTGCACTCCTCCAGGGTGGAGCCCCTCTGCCTGCCTGCCTGCCTGCCTGCCTGCCTGCCTGCCTGCCTGCCTGCCTGCCTGCCTGCGGCTCCAGTGAGTGCTGCGGGTTCGGGGTGGCAGCGGGATGGGCTGTGCCACTCACCAGTGTGGCTGTCACGAGCCCTGGCACGGGCCCTTGCCTGCCGGCGGGCATCGTGCGTGCTGCTGGCAAGCACTTGTGCCCGTGCACGAGCCCCGTCCCCGGGGACGTGCCCGGTGGCTGCAGCCAGAGGGTGAGGATGAAACCCGCTGGTGTTCAAGCACCCAAACCCCAAAAAATCCTGGTTACCTGTTGTTTGTGCATCTCCTTCCCCCTGAGGGATGAGTGAAGGGGTTTTAAAACTCTGCAGAACAGACCAGTTACTCTATAAACTGAGAAACGTGGGAGGGGTACGGGCTGAGCCTGCACCCCGCGTAACTCGCGCTGCTGACGGCGTTGCCGGACCGCGGCCCTTCTGGTGGCGAGGGGCTGCTGAGGGATGGGTTTCATGCCGAAAGCTTCGTTTTCGTATTTATTCTCAAGCTATTTTGCAAACCTGACTTGAAGCAAGACCGTGGATTGCCGCTCCTGAGCCAGAGCCCCTCCGGACCTGGCGAGGTGGGGCCGGGCAGGGACCCTGTGGTGCCGGCGTAGCCCATGGGTGTCCCCAAACCGGCTGCAGCCCCCCCGGCTCTGGAGGGCCGCGGGGACCCCCAGGGGCGCCGGGACCGCCGGCCCCGGGTTTCTCCGCTGTCCGAGGGCTCGGCCGTTACCAACGGCAGGCGTGCACCGCCGGGCTCTCTGCCTGCTATTTCCGTATAATTTAAGAGCCTTCCTCACATTAGTCTTTTTATTTTTATTTTGACAAATGTATGTTTCCAGGAAGTTGCTGAGGTCAAAGCAGCATCTGTTGCTCATTATTTTGGGGGATGCAGAGGGTCTTTGTGAGAGTTTCCAAAGCAACAAGGAATTAAGTGGTTTGTAAAGCAGAGAGCAAGAATGAGGAGCGGGCTGGGGCTTCCTGAAAGGCGGCTGAAGATGCTGATGAAAATCAGATCGGCTCGCCTCTATTTTCTTGGAAACTTGATCTATTTTTCTTGTATGACTGTCAGCCTGACTCCCGTATTTCAAGTGCTTGGCCACTGCAAGCTCCACGTTTCAGCGCTGGGATTAGCGTGGCCCCGGTCAGACTCGCTTTCCCCAGGCCCGCGCCGGGCCGTGCCGTGCCGGCAGGGAGGACACGGGCTCCGTGGGATGGGAGCGGAGCGAAGCTTTTGGGAGCAGCAGTGCAGGTCCCCTGGTGTGGCTCTGGCTGACGACAGGGGCCAGAGACCCCCGGGACGGGCACCAGCCCCCCTCCCCCTGCCCCAGGGGTGTCCCTCGTGCCCCCAAATCACACCGTGAATTGCCCAGCGCACCCCGCGGGGACCAGCGGCAAAAGCTGCTTTTTCTTTCAAAACAGCCCGAGGAGGGTCTGGTGCCAAGGCGAGGGCTGCGAGGAGCCCGGGAGATTTATCGCTGAGGAAATACTTTCTCCAGCGAGGGCTGACGGCCGCAGCAGGAACAATGGGAGATTCGCAACGTGAACAAAGCTGATTTCGTTCTTCTTTTTATCAATGCGTTTTCCTTGCGGAGCCTCCCTTCCTGGAAGTGGGAGATGCAGCTTCCCCCGCGCGCCGGCCGTGTAATCAGCAGGAATGGCCATATCCTGGCTGGGAAGCGAGCTGTGAAACGCTGTCGCCCGCCGTGATTTATGAGCCTGTGGCAGCGGCCAGCGGCAGGGCTGGCCCAGGGACGAGGTGCCAGGGCGCGTGCAATATCCACGTATTCTTTCTCCTCCTCGCTGGGTCCCCGGGGAGCTGCCAGAGGAAGTTAATGGATTAGACACACACGTTCCACTTGATTTTTATTTTTTTATTGCCGTGTCTCTCCAAACGCCTTTAGCAGACGCGCAAGCACAATGGGGTCGGGCGGCGAGCATCCCGGGCGGGCAGCGGGGCAGCAGCCTGCCTGGAAAGGTCAATACGGAGCGTGTTTGCTCTGGGATGCGGGGACAGCCTGTCCTGAGCGGGCGTCGTCCCTCCCCGCCGGGGAGGGCTCGCAGAGGCCGTGCTCGGCACCGGCTCACGGCCGCCGAGGGGCAGAGTTAAGGTGACTCCGGCTCCTCGGCGGCCGGCGCTGACCAGCGACCTCGGGGCGTCGCAGCCCCTCGCCCAGGGGTTACGGGCGCCCGTCGGGGCAGCCGGCGCCGGACCGGTCTCTCGCTGTGCCCGGAGCCGTAACGTCCTTCCCGGGGGGCTCAAGGGTGTGAGAGCGGCCGGTTTCGCCCCCGGGCCTGCGCTCCTGCCGCACCGCGTTACGCAATCCCCACCCGGTACCGGGAATATGAAATAATTATTCCAAGTGATCAGATTTTAATTATGCAACACAGAGGATGATTATTGTACGCCAAATTGGTGCCGAGTGCTTAGTTATGTATATGCCAAATTTAGTCTATACTATTATACCCAGTGGGTGGCCGTAGACAATCAGGAAGTAATTAGTTTTGCTGGAGGTTGTTCGCCCGCCTGGTTCGCTGCGCTGTCTGGGGAGCGTCTTGCTGCGCTCCGTGAATACCGCGGGCTTTGAGTTCAATACCGTCTTTTTGTGACAAGCTAATAAGCTGTCTGCATGGCGGCCTGTAATTAGCGCTGTCGATATTCATTTGGAAACGGAGACCGCGCTGAGCGGCTCCGCCGACGGCGCTTCCCTTTGTCGAGGCTCTCGGCCGGTCCCACCTCGCCTCCGGGGAGCGGCGCTGGGCACGGAGGGCTGGGGATGAGGACGGGTGCAGGGCGCGGTCACGCGTGTGCGGCACCCTCAGGTCCCCACTGAGGAAAGCACCCGGCCATGAGGGGGTTGAGCCCCTGAGACCGAAACCGGCCCCCCGCCCGCCCCCCGGCCAGCCTGGCCCCGTCCCTCGTGGGGGAGCTGCTGTCGGCCCCGGGCGTGGGGCGTCCCCCGGTGCGCCGTCCTGCGGCGCTGGCCGGGCAGGCTGAGCGGGCGTGGGGCGTGCGGCGGGGGGAGATGGGGATGTGCAGGGGGCTTTGGCTGGGGTGGCCGTCCCCTCCCCAGAGCCATGGGTTGCTCTCCCTGGGGAGCCCCGGACAATGCCGGGGGGTGCCGGGGTGCTGCGGGGTCCCACCTTCCCAAGGCCGCCTGATCCTGCGGGGTCCGGGCTCCTCTGTCGGGGTCTCGCACGTGGAACCGCTGGGGGCCTGGGGCTGCGCGGGCTGGGGGTCACGGGGCATCGCCCCCCGGGACGCCGTTTGCGGCCAGTGTCATGGGGCTCTGGGAACGGCCTGGGTCTGCCGGGAGCGAATTGTCTGAAGTATGGAGCAACTTTTACCTCTGTTACACAAAGGAAACTTTCCTCCTCTTTTTGTTGGAGATGCTCACTCCATTGAGATGATTGGCATACTGGAGAGCTGAGAAACTAAATTGTTTATACACTAATGAATAGAAGCTTGATTGCAAGATCCTGTTTGGAAAATTATAGTGCTGAATTGAAGCCGTACAATTACATCCAAAATGCTGCATATTCATTTCATCTGCTTTGCATAGAGATTAACAAGCGAGCCCTAAAGCAGACTCTGAAATTAAAGCTAACACCAGATTTAGTCACAGGTTACAAACTAAATGGCATTGTTTGATGGATATGAATCTTTACCACCTGCCTGCCTGATGATTGCTAGCAGCTTACCAGACAGCAAAGGAAAAAGTTTCTTCCCATGAAGGAAGCATAATAAGACGCTGGGCTGGAAGTGCCCCCTCCCCGCACGGGCGGCCCCCCCAGGCAGATGTCTGCGGTGGGCCTGGGGAAAGGGCTCCGCCGTGCTGGGGGCTGTACCCCGTCTGTGGAGGGACGGAGAGTGGCCTTGAGACCCCCGCGGAGGTCCCGGCTGCTGGGTCCATCCAACCCCCAGGGCTGGGGCCGCTCTCCGGGGGCTGCATGGGGGGACGGTCTTGCGGGGTCCCCATCCATCCTGGACCCTCCGCGCTGAATCACCCATGGGTTCCTTCCCCTCCTCGGAGGGGCCGGGGTGCTGTGGAGGGCGGGTGGCTCTTGCCCCTCTCAGCCGTGGGCAGCCCCTGTGGGGTCCCGGCATGTGGCTGATCCCGATCCCATCCCACAGCATCGGGCTTTGCTGCCTGCCGGCGATCCGCCCCCCCGGGCTGCGGTGCTCCCCCCCTGCACGCCGGGGCCCGGCTGGCTTTGGGGGCCAGGGTTTATTTCGGGAGCAGAAATGGGGGCAGGAAAGGACGAAGGGGGGGTGTGGGGAGCAGGGTCCTGCCCGGGGACTGCGTGTGCCGGTGGGGGACGTGGTGGGCGGCAGCGCTCAGTGCCATGCAGCACGGTGCGGGGGGTGCTTTGGAAATGGGCCCCGTCCCTGACCGAGGAACCTGTCCCCCGCATGGCAGCTTGCGTGGGGACACAGGACCGCCTGCTGTCACTGGCCCTGCGAGGGGGAGCAGACGGGGCTGTGGCCGGGCGAGCGCGGGCTGGCGGCCCAAGGGCAGCCTTGGCTCCCAGCAGGGATCTGGCTGCTTTGGCAATACCCGGGGGGTCCCCAACCCACACCTGGGCACAGCGGCTCAGGGCTCCCTGCGCGCGGGCCCCGGCGGCACAGAGACCACAGCACTTGCTCTGCAAATTAGACACCTTTATTTTTTTTTTCCTTTAAAAGTCAGTTACCAAACTGCACTGTACTTTATTCCTACGGATGGGCTGGTCTGTCTCTACGGTGCTACGGGACAGCCCAGCCGCAGCTTTACAAGCCCCCAGGCTCAGCCACCAGCGGTGATGCTGCCAGCCCCCACCCGCCTCTGCCCGGCAGCTCCGGCACCGCCGCGGCTGCTCTGGGGTGCACGTCCCGTCACATCCCGTCTCCCCGTGGGAGCAGTGCCGTGCCAGCAACAGGCAGCGGCGGCTGCTCGAGTCTCCATTTCTGCTGACACTTCCTCATCTTGGCCCTCCAACACTTTCCCAACGCCCTCTCGCAAACAGCCAAGGCAGACGAGCATCTCCTCGGGTCCCTCCCCAAACCTGCCCGGGCTGAAGGGGGGTGCGTGGCACCCACGGCGCCTCGGCCCTTCACCCGGGGCTGGGCTTCTTCCTTCAACATTAACTCATCCCAGGACACTCACACTTCCGAGACCAAACCCAATCCACACCATTACACCCTAAAATCAGCGTTGATGGAGCAGCCGCCTGCCTGCAGCCACCAGCTGCTCGGAGAGGCACGGGAGGGCTCTCCCTCCCTGACCCCGAGACGTGGGGTGCACCCTCCCTCTGTGGGGGCACCCACCACAGCAAGTGGGTTCCCGGGGCCAGCCCTGCACACGATTAGTGGCCCCAGCCCGTGAGGGCAGCGGGTGCTGGGGCGCAGGAAAAGGCACCTGTGGGGGGAGGCAGTGGTGGCTTCGCCGCATGGGGACGGTGGTGGGGCTGCTGTCCCCAGAAACTGGGCTGGGCTGGGGGTAGCGTGGTGCTGGTGGGCGCAGGCTGCCCTGGAGAGACCCAGCCCCTGGCAGCGCCGTGGCAGCCTGGCACCCACCTCGGGGAGCCGGGCAGGGGAGCAGCACCGCAGCCGGGCCGCGCAGCCCCGCTTGCACCGCTCACATGACGGACCAGGCTGGTGACAGCAGCCTCGTGTCTGGCTGTTCCCAGTCCTGCACCATGCCCCAGCCTGGGGGCTCCCATCACTCTGCTCCCAGGGACATTTCTGCCATGGAGCATCCCATGGGGAATGCTGGCTGAGTGGGAACTTCCCTGGAGTGCCATCCCTGTCCAGCATGCCCCGGCCTTTCGCAGTGCTGTCTGCTGGCTCCTGGCCCTCCCAAGCTGCCTGGCAGGCAACGGCACACACCTTGCCAGGGGCTGGCGATGGCACCCATCCACTGCGGGAAGGCCGGGGGTGGTGCGGGGCTGCCTGCAGCCGCCCGGCCAGCGAAGGATGTAGGGATGAACGTGAAATGTGCCTCTGCCAAGCAGCAGCTGCAAGAGCTGCCTGGAGGCAGTGACCCCGTGCAGCCCCCCGGCTGTGTGAGCAGGGACAGGACAGGCAGCAGGCAGGAGGACGGGGCAGCGGGAAGGCAGTGTGAGCTGGTGTAGACCGAGGGCAGGGGCTGGCCAGGTCACATCCTGCATGGAAGCCCTGTGCGTGGTGGGAGGAGCTGCTGCATGGGACAGAGATGGGAAAGGGACCTGCCTGCCAGTCCGGGCACAAGAGCCCCCAACCCCGGCGCGGGCTGGCGGAGCTGCTGGGACTGCCTGCCAGCCAGCTGCCACCTACTGCAGTCCTACTAAGAGGGGACCCTGCTGTGCCCCATGGCAGCGTCCAGCTCTGGTTCAAGCAGCTCATCTTCTGAGAAGCTGATGTGCAAGCAGGTGTCGTCTGCAGGGGAGAAGGGCAGCGTGCTGTCCGTGGGGCTGGCCAGGGCGGCCAAGTCCTTGGCCAGGGCCTCGCTGGCTGCAGGGTCGCGGATGCTGGCCAGCGGGGACGTCTGCCCGCTCTCTCCAGTCCTGTCCCTGCCCAGAGCACGCTGGCAGGTCCCAGCAGGGATGGGCTCCGTGCCAGAGGCAGCACTCCGCGCAGGAGTCCTTGCCTCGGGGTCCAAGAGAGTGAGTGAGCTGGCAGCGATGCTGGTGAGGCTGCAGATGCTGGGGCTGGGCAGGCTCACGTGGGCGGCACTCTCGGGCTTCACCTCCACCTCCAGGCTTGGGGAGGTCTTGCTTGACCTTTTGCGTAGGATGGGCGGTGGCGGGTTGAGCTTGGGAATGGGCTGCTGCCGCCTGGGAAGCAAAAGCAGAGAGAGGAGGTGACGGGCGAGTACTTACCTGCACGGGGGGCTTAGGCTGGCTGCCCCAGGCTCTCCAAAAGACCTTTGCTGGGTCCCATCGGTGCAAATGATTGCCTACAAACATTGGCGTGGGATGTGGCAAGGACCATCTTGTGGCAGTGGGACAGAAGCAGCGCAGGCAGCGACCCCACAGGGGGGGACGTAGTGGGTTTCTCACCCTGGCTTTGCCCTCCTGGGATTCACTGCACCTGGGCAGAGCCCCTGAGCTGCCTTTCACAGCCCTTCCTCCCCTGCCCTGCTGCAGGCTCTGCTGCCACGAGCCCTCCAAAACGTGGCCTGTGCTGCGGGAGCCCTGCTGGGGCAGCGATGGGGAGCAGGGGGGGGGCTGCTCGGGGTGTTCCTGCTCCTGCGAGCGGGAGATGGAGGTGGCACATCCTACCTGTCCTCATCCCCTCTGTCCATGTCGTCTGCCTTCTGCCGGCTGCTCCCGTTGAGCAGAGCGAACTCGCTGACCTCGGAGCCCTCCACGCGCCGGCTGAGCCCGTCCTGCCCATCCAGCACGGCCAGGCACTCGTCCCCCCTCTTGCTGCCATAGCGGTGGCCGCCCCTCTCCAGGCTGACGAGGTTGAGGTAGGAGTCCCCGGGGCCCAGGGCTGGCAGCGAGCCGGGGGCCACGGGGCTGCCCAGGATGCTGGCGGGGGTGGAGGTGGACGGCAGGTGGAGGTCCAGGCTGTAGTGGTTCTTCAGGTTCAGGGAGAGGGACTGAGCCAGGGACAGGTTTTGCAAGGAGCGGTCAACTGGTGAGAGAGGGACAAAGGGGCACGTGAAGAGCTAGGGACCTCCAAGCCAGCTGCTCCCCAGGACCATGAGGGGTGCAGAGATGTTCCGAAGGGATGACGCTGGGAGCACCCCAGCTGCACCCCATGATTGTGAGGGGTGCAGAGATGCTCCAGAAACTCCCGGTGCCTGCTGGGCTCCTACTGGGAGCACCCCAGCTGCTCCCCAGGACCATGAGGGGTGCAGGGATGCTCTGAAGTCCCCCAGAGCCTGCTGGGCTCGAACCGGGAGCGCCCCAACTGCTCCCTGGGACCACGAGGGATCCAGTGACGCTCCGAAGGGATGGTGCTGGGAGCACCCCAGCACCCAGACAACCCCCACCCCGGTGCGGGGGCCACGGCGCTCACCCGGCTGCCGGTGCTGCTCCCGGGCTTCCAGCGCCGTCAGCTGCCGCACCAGCACGGAGACGTGCTGCAGCAGGTCGCGGTTGGTCAACAGCAGCTGCCGCACCCGGGCCTGCGCCTCGATCCGCGCCGCCGTCTCGGCCGCCAGTTGGTCCTTCAGCAGCTGCACCTGCGGGGCG
The DNA here is from genome assembly GCF_964289735.1 of Phaethon aethereus. Classification (NCBI taxonomy): domain Eukaryota; kingdom Metazoa; phylum Chordata; class Aves; order Phaethontiformes; family Phaethontidae; genus Phaethon; species Phaethon aethereus. The sequence continues at coordinate 10,718,863 of NC_138596.1, read as the reverse complement.
GGCGGTGCGGGGACGGGCCCGGCGCCCCGCGGCCCCCGCCAGCGGCCGCGCCGCGGCCCTCGCGCGCCCCCTGCCGGCCCCGCCGCGGCACCCCCGCCGTGTCCGCGCGCCCCCGCCCCGCGCTGGTCCCGCTGCGCGCGGGGCCATGCGGCTGCATCCCGGGCCGGGGGGGCCCGCTGCCCCCCCCCGGTGACGTGAAACGAGCTGGGGAAGTGCCCAGCCGCGGGGCACCGGGCTCCCCGCTCTGATGCCGGTTGGGGGGAAGAGGCCCGGGGGCGGGGGAGGGGCGGCTTCCAAAAATGAGATGAAACGGGAGCTGGTGGCTCCGGGGCGGCCCCATGACCCTGCTAGAGCGGCCTGGGCTTATGCGAGCAGCCAGCTCCGTGCCTGGGGGAGCTGAGCCATGCTGCGCGCTGTGCTGCGAGCTACGCCGCGAGCAATGCTGCGAGCTACGCCGCGCGCTGTGCTGCGAGCTACGCCGCGAGCAATGCTGCGAGCTACGCTGCGCGCTGTGCTGCGAGCTACGCCGCGAGCAATGCTGCGAGCTACGCCACGCGCTGTGCTGCGAGCTACGCCGCGAGCAATGCTGCGAGCTACGCCGCGCGCTGTGCTGCGAGCTACGCCGCGAGAAATGCTGCGAGCTACGCTGCGAGCCACGCTGCGAGCTACGCCGTGAGCAATGCTGCAAGCTGTGCTGTGAGCTGTGCTGTAAGCATTGCTGCAAGCTACACTGTGAGCTACGCTGCAAGCTACGCTGTGAGCAATGCTGCGAGCTATGCTGTGAGCCATGCTGTAAGCGATGCTGCAAGCTGCCCATATTGCTCCCACCCCAGCACAGGGCGCTCACCCCCGCTGCCAGCCCAGCCTGGCTGGAGGCTGGAGCAGGGCGAGGAGAAGGGCCGGTGCAGCGTGAGGGGAGGGCAGGACGCGTACCTGGGCCACGGCCACCTGCGTCTGCTGCTGCTGCTGCAGGAGCTGCTGCTGGAGCAGCTGGAGGCAGTGCTGGGAGGCCAGCGGGGTGATGGAGGCCGAGGAGCAGGGGCTGCTTGGGCTGAGCAGCTGCTGGGAGCCGGCCAGGTGGAGGGAGCAGTTCTCGGCATCCTGGGCACAAAGAAACGGGCAGGGTGAGCCGACCGCCCAGCTCAGGCTGGGCTTTGGATCGTGGTTCCCCACAGCACCGACCCCTGCACAGCAGAGCAGCCCCCACACCCCCGGCACCGAGGGACTGTTGAGGGCGGCAGCCCTGGAGTCGGTGTCAGGCGCTGCACGTCTGCAGGACAGCACGTTTTGGCACGACTCGTGCTCCCTGAGAGCTGGCAGGGCTGCACCGCCTGCGCCTCGTCGTAGCCCCAGACGGGGAGACGGGGAGCGCAGATCTCCAGGGAGGAGACGTCAGGGAGCAACCTGAGTACCTCACCACCTTCCCCACGATGCGGCTGCCCAGGCTGGGCGGTTTCTTGCTGCTTGAAGCACTTGCCAGTGGCACCAGCACTCCAGTGTCAGGGCCATCAGCGTGCTAAAAGACTGCAAGTGGGCAGCGTGGATGCTGAAGCACGGCGGTCCCAGCCCTTGGACACACCCCACGTGAGAAAGGCAGTGTGAACACTGACCGATTTCAGAGCAACTCCTGACCCAGCCACGAGCCCCTTGCGCTCTGGCGTGGCGCTCAGAGCCCAGGGTCTGCCGGTTCAGCCCAGGGTGGGCGAGCTTGCAGCCACCTTGCATGCCCTGGGGACAGTGCGGTGGCCTTGTGCGTGGCTCACCTGGCCTTCCGTAGCACTGGGGGTCTCGGCACGCAGCCCAGAGCCGGGCAGCACGCCCCCCCCAGCAGGGGGTTGTTTTAGGACGGTTGCCCTCCCAGCGTGCCCGGCCGGGAGCTGGCCCGCGGCTGCTGCCTTTCCTGCCCTGCCCGTTTGGGCAGCTCCAGCACGCAGAAGGAAAAGCGCAGGGAAGCCCTGCCTTTCCAGCCACGGAAATGAACCCCACCGAGTGCCTTTCGCCGCAGCTGTTTTCGGCCAGGCCCTGCAAGCGTTATAATTGTGTGAGATGAAGCGATGCCGTTCAGGCCGCCGGGAAGCGCTCACGGAGAAGCTCTGCAGAGCAGCTATTCATTACGGCGAAACCACCGCTCACACTCAATGTGCCCTGGGTGCCCGCGCTGCTGGGGCTGGGCCCCCTCGGGGACGCTGCTCCCTGGGCCTGGGGGGCGAGGGGAGCTGGGGGTCGCTGCCGGGGCAGTCGGATGAGCAACCGCCACAGAGCAGCGCTGGGGGCACAGAAATGCACCCCGCATGGCGCAGAAACCGCTGCCTCGCCAGGGACACCTCCTCTTAGTTTCTGCCTGTTACCTGGATGCTGCTGCGGGACGGGGGTCCTGCCTCGCTTTGCCTTTCTAGCGCCGGGCCATCGCCCCAGCAGAGCCCCTCAGCGCCCTGCCCTGCCCGCACCGGTGGGCTCTGCGTGAAGCCCGCGCAGCCATGCGCCGCGGCCCCAGTCCCAGCTCTCGCCTCTCACCCGCCCCAGCGCTGGCACACGGCTTAGCTGCGAGTAAACCGGGTGCTGAACACCCCGACCTGCCCCGGGGGCTGCGAGAGCAGGGAGCCAGGAGGGGGGTCTGCAACGGGGTCTCCACAAAAGCCCCTCCTCATCAAGCTGTGCTACAGTGACCCTGAGCAGAGGGACCCCGAGCAGAGGGACCCCAGCAGTGGCAGAGTGTGCGGACGGTCCCGCAGCCCACCCCCCATTACCTGGCAGTTCTTATCCTTTGGGGCTTGCCTGGGTTTCAGCACCCCAAGGTCCCCCCTGGCAGCGGGCAGCTCTCCAGGTCGCCTCTCGGACACACAGATGCCGTCAGAGTCGATGCCAACCTCATCTGCATCTGTGACCTTGGAGCCCTTTATCTGGTGAACTTCAAACGAGAGGGATAAGTAAGCCCAAGCCCCCCGCCGCAGGATCGCAGCAGGGGGCTGGGGCCCCGAGCCGCGCGGGCAGCCTGGGTGACAGCTCAGGGACAACGGCCAGGACTTGCTCCAGGTCTCGGCACACTGCGAAGGGGCCGGAGGAAGGGAGTGGGCCAGCCGAGGGGCTGGTGCCTGCAGGCCCTCAGCCTGCTGGGCAAGGGGGCTTAGCCTCTGCCTTCCGGCTGCCCAGGACGAGCGGGCAGACAGGGTGGATTCCCCCTGCCCCCCATCCGAAGGGGCCCGAAGCTCTCGCCGTGGCTAGAGCTGGCCCACGAAGGACATGCCGCTTTGCCGTTCCCCACCCCAAAGCATCCCCGCTGCCGCTGCTGAGGGAGGGGTCTGCCCGCGCCCCACGAGGAGCCACGCGTCACCTTCCAGCGGCTGCTCCTCGGCTGACTTGTCGCTGGCACCGTCCGCCTGCCCGTCGGCGTTCTGCAGGGCGTGCTGCAGGCTCAGCTTGTGGCACACCTCGAAGGCCTGCCCCACTGTGCGCACCACCCGCATCGCCTGGCTCTGCGGAGCAAACCCATGCCGCTCAGCCCCACGGCGGCCACGCTGCCGCCGCCGCCCCGCTGCCGATGGGAAAACTGGGAGCCTTCCGCCCTGCTTCCCGCCCCGGGGCTGCCCCGCGGTGCCGGGTCTCTTCCTGTGCTGGGGGGCTCCAGCACTGCCCACCGCTGGACCCGACACACGGCACCCGCCCGGTCCCCCGCTCTTGTCTCCGTGTGGGCTGGGGCAGACGGGCTGCGCCGCTGCCTGGGCGGCTGGGCCGCGAGGGGACAGGCACCGGGCTCGTTTTTTCGGGGACACCCAGCACTGGCGCTGCCCCGGTCCCTCCCCAGGGATCTCCACCCTTTGGCTCCTGCGCGGGAAGGCGCGAGGACCTGGGAGGACTCGGCCGTAGCCCCAGGAGCATCCTACCTTCTTCTTCGATTTGAAGACGTTGCACCTGAAGGAGTTGTTAGTGCCGTCCCTTGCGATGTAACTAAATATTTTCAGGTCTTGCGAGTCGTGAGACACGTAGAAGATTCTAGATGGGAGAGAGACAAAGGCAATTAAACACCCAGAGGAGCCTCTGCCCCCCCGACAACCTCGGAGGCTCCCGTGTGTCGCCAGCACAGGCTGGCTCACAGCACCCGGGGCCGGAGGAACGAGGCGGTGCCGGCGCGCGGCCCCTCCTGTGATTTTCAAGGCAGGAGGCGACGGATTTAGAGGGTAAAATTTTCTGGCTTGATGGAAAACCTCCTGGTTTCTGAAGTAGGCAAAAGCTTTTTAAAGACGCTGTGGGAAAGCTAAAAAAATCTATAGTATTGGAAAGCGTGTGGCTATCTTTAGCCCCAGCAATTAATCCCTGCCTGGGCTGCAGGGTGGCACAACCGCCTGTACAGCGCGTGTCCTGCCCGCCTCGGTGCGGCCAGCCTGGGGACCCGGCATGGGTCTGCTCTCCGTGGCAGGCAGGGACAAAAGCCTCTCCCAGGGATGCTGAGTGTACTGGGAGGATATTTCTCACTCCTGTTCAGGCTGACTCTCCTCTCCGTGCTGCAAAACCATTTTTAAAGACTTTTTTATATACTTGATTTAATTAGGTAAAACTGTGACAAGTGAGTTCAGCTCTGAATAGAGAAGAAACCAAACGGATTCTTGAGATGTTTTTCTTTTATTCTGCTGCCATTGGAATTTTTGTTGTGTTGAACTTGCAATCGGAGCAATTATTGCCCATGTAGCACATCTTGTAATATTCTGTAAAAAATGCCAGAGGGGGAGGTAGGCTCGGCTAATGCCTCGGCATGTCCTCTGCTCCTTATCCTCTCACCAAGGGCTCTGGCCCAGAAAGCTGGCGTTGGTGATCCCAGCCCTTGGGGCCGTGGGCTCTGCACTCATGGTGCAATTATTCACGTGGCAGATCTAACAGCCTGGTGCAACCTGTGCTCTTAACTGTGTCCACAGGCTACGCACCATTGCTGGGATTGCTGAGGCATCAGGTTTACGTGCAGTGTGGTCTCCAAAATAGTTTGAGATCCCATGGCAGGAGCTATGGAAAGTCAGTGCTATGTTACCACGTCCTCTACGGGTTAATTCCCTGTAAGCACTTAGAGGTTAGAGTAAGGCCCTTCTTCAGAAGCAGACAGCGAGCCATGCTCTGAAGGAAAACCGCGGGAAGCCTGTCTTCAGAGCCAGAATCAGAGAGTAATTCGGGTTGAAGGCATCTCTGGGGGTCATCTAGTCTAACTCCAGTTCAAAGCAGGGCCAGCTTCAAAGCTGGATCAGTCCGTCTCACTCTCAAAAATATATGAAGAGGATTCCCCAGCGGCAGTAATCTTGCAACCTCGTTTATTTTTCATGGTCCTTTGGAAAGCCAGCCTTGGTGGAGGTAACTCAGCAAGAGGGAGGATGGATGCGCATCGCTCAGGGCTGGTGTAAATCCCTGCTGCGTACCTGTACACAGGATCGTGCATCACCACCATCTTACTCTCGTCCCAGGTCCACTCCTTTCTCTGTAAGCAGAGGGCAGAAGCAAAATCACACCGAGTCAAGTCAAATGGCAGCTTCACCAGGCTGATGGGCAGGAACCCGTGGAAAATGGTGCATTTGTCCCAAGCCAAATCCAGGCTACAGTTTGACTGTATGAGCAATGGCTGTTTCATCGGTATCTTGGATAAAAATAGATTTCTTTGATCATTTATCATATCTGGTCATCTGATCACAGCCTCCAGGGCTGAAAATGGTCCCTAAAATTAATTTATAGCATCAAATATGCAGAAGAGTAACTCGTTTCGGGGAACAAGGGGCTGAGCTGGGGCTTAGGAGATCTGGGTCCAGCTGCTGGCTCAGCTGGGTGGGAAGCACAGCCTGGGCGAAGAGCTGAGGGGAGCCCAGCCCAGGCAGCACGGAAAAGGTCTACTGGTATTCACAAGAAAAAGAAACCGTATTTCCTGAAAGCTTTACATTTCTTGATATAAAAAAAAACCCAAACAACACCTCCCATGGTGTAATTTTTCCAGCAACTTTTTATTAGATGGATGTGAAAAATGGAGTGTTTTCTTGTGAAAATTCTGGGTGGTTTTCAAGAAAAGGCCATTTTTGGTTAGAAGTGTGACTGTCCTGAGCAGCAATAATACTCAGATGTGGTCAAAGCCAACACCCCGGGTGCTCTGGCCCCCAGTGCCCCAGCAGGACTGGAGAATTCTCACCTTCTGCTTCTTGCGCAGAATCACCTTCACCCCGTCCACGGACACAATGATGCTCACTTTCTTCTTCTTAATGTTCTTGGCTTTGAATTCGTACTGATGGGAAGAAAAAACCATGTTAGAAGAGATGTAGGACTGGGGGGCTTCCTGGCGCAGTGTGCGGTATTAGTGTTTTACGTGAAAAGTTTTGTGTTTAATCCCAACTGTTGAGGGAAGTGGGACTTTGTTTTATCCTGCTAAGAAGATCCATGTTGGGAAGGACTTGCTGCTGTAGCTGGGATGCCAGGCAGGATCCTGGCTTCATCAGGAGTGTCTCTTGGGAGAGGACAAGCAGAGCTCGATCCTCTGGACCACATTTGGATCTGGGAAGAACGTTCCCGATGCGTTGGCCATGCCTAGTCCAGCGGGACTCTGCACCAGAGGCTGAACGGGGAGGTGGCACTTGCCGCAAACACCAGGCAGTGATTTACGGCATCTCCAGTGCCCTTGCATGTCACCGCTGCAGGGCATGGGAAATAGAAAATCACTTATGAATTGCAGGGAGGGCCAGATGGGTGGCAATAACGCAATTATACCTCAGCCATTTACATAATCACATTAACCTCCGTGAGCTCAGGATCTCTGGAGAAAAACCCAGCTCCTCACCTGCAGGTGTCTGCGGTCTGAACTCACCTCCGTTTGCGTTAAGAATTAAACCACTAGCTTTTAAATGTTGCTTTTGCTGACAGCTAGAAGCGTAGCAGAGCCCCTCCACTCTGGAGACCTGTATTTACAGCACTGATCCTCAGTGGCCCCGTTTTAAGCACTAATTTCAGCTTCCAAATACAGCATTTCGATACCCCATCTTTTTCACAGTCCCTATCCGAAATCCAGCTTTCCTGGGCCAGATCCTCAGTTCATCTAAACCAGCGCATCCGTTACTGCCAGTGCAGCTACAGTAACAGCCACCACGTACCTATTAAAAAATAAATCCTTTGGATTAACTCGACGTACAGTTACCATAGCGGGAAAGCAGAGGTTACAAATCCCGTTTCAGCAGTCTAATACTAATGTGGTCTGTGTTGCAGTGGAGTTGGCACTCGGCACAGGGGACATCACGGGGACACCGCTGCCTGCTGGCTCTGCCCGTGAGAGCGGCTGCAGCGCGGCGACGGACGTGAGCGAGTGCGGCCGAGCCTCCCCTGCGCCCGCTCTGCCCTCGCTCCCCGCCGGCTCCCGGCTCTCTCCGCGCGCTGCTCGCTACGGCCCACCGGCAAGCAGCCGGCAGGCAGGTTCTGGCTGTATCCTCCATCCGCCCGTCAAACTGGAAGCACGGTGCCGCGGTGCCGCGGCGATGCAGCCCCCTCCGCGGCCTCCCGTGCCCCCGAGGACAGCCAGCCGCCTCGATGGCGAGCGCCGTGGCACCGAGCCTTGCCGGGGAGCGCCGTGCCGGCCCGACGGGCTCGCGGGGACGGGGGGTGCCTCCGCTCCCTCGCTCTCTCCCGGGGTGCCTCTGCCGCGTCGCTTTGGAGAGCCAGCGCAGCCCGCGCGATCCGCAGACACGCACAAGGCGATGCCGAGCGGCGGAGCGCAGCCTGAAGCTTACCGACACGGTGTCATTAGACATCTAATTGGAAATCTTATCCCCTTATACAGCCCGTGGAGCTGCAGGTAGCAACTGGGATGTTGAGGGAGTCCAGGCACTTCTTTCAGGAGCCCGCAGCTGAAGGACTCTGCGTGTGGCACTCAGGCGCCGCAGAGAAGATACGCGTCTTCCCAGCCTCTCAGCACCCACTGTAAGCCACGCCAGCCTTATAGGCAGAAAATTGGGTGACTCTCATGTTTATCAGGCTTTTGATGCTGCTTATTGAATTCTTAGCACTTTGCAAGGTTTATGGTATCAGACAGACCCTGGATTAAACCACAGCCTTTTGATCTCCCCGTGAATTATTACTCTGAGACAAGCTCTTTAAAAATCTATCTATAGCACCGCTGCGTGTGAAGCCAGAGCTAAATTTGCTGTACACGATTTTTATTTATAGGGAGGAGTGGAATGATGGGTGAGGGGGTGAGTGCACCCCGCACCCCGCTGCGGGCCGGGGAGCACCCGCAGGACATGCACACATCTGCGGGGCCGAGGCCAGGCGGCTGGGCTCACCGGCCTCAGCACCCGAGGCGGCTTTTCCCACCCTCCACCCAAGCAGCCCCTCAGTGCCCGGCACCCCCAGCCCAGCCTCGCCGGCTGCTCCGGCTCTGCCGGGCTGGAGCTTCCCCCTCCCCGACGCTCAGCACCACCAAACTGTTTCTCCTTGTCTGCTTGCATGAATGTCAATAAAACCGGGGTAGATTGTTCTGCTTGCTGAAGAGCTATTTATCTTTCTTTATACACAAATGGCTGGGAAAATACTAGCCGAGCTTTCCAAGAAAGAGCGAGCAATACAGTGTATTTTCCCCTTGTAGCAACAGGGGTGCAATTACATTCAAACGAGGTTCTTTACTCAAAGGCTTTAAACAAAGTCCAAGTCTGGATTTCGCAGAGATGCTTTTTCTTTCTCTCTTGGACAGAAAGGAACAGCCGGGAGAAGCGGCAGCGCACCTCTGGGTGCTGCCAGGAGTGATGGCAAGTCTCTGGAAGCGCAGGGAAGCCCAGGCAGCCGCCGTCCCGCGCCGCCCCAGCCTGACTCCGGCACAGGCAGGGGCTTCAGCGCTGAGCAGAGCCGCGCAGCCGGCGGGAGCTGCAGGGCTGCGCCGGGGCGGCCGGGGAGGCACTCGGGGCGGGCAGGAGCAGAGCTCAGAGCTCCTCTCCCGCCCCGGCGACACGCATGCCCCACACACGGCATCTGAAGCAGTTTTGACCCTTGTGGTCTGCGGGCAGCACCCTCAGGCGCTGCTCCGGATGCGGCCCTTTGCCACAGCATCGTCAGCGAGGAAGGAGGCCGATGAGTTTGAGGGTCCTGCTCGCTCCGCGCGGCTCGCGGGCAGAATTGGCGTGGCCTGAGAACCGTCAAAACCCACTGGGCCCCAAAATCCTCTCTGAAGTGTGAAAACCCTCAAGCCGCAGGAGCCGCAGCACGGCCCGGCCGCTGCCGGCTGCGCAGCGGAGCAGTAACGCCGGCCGGGGGAGAGCGCCGTGATCCCGGGGGCAGGGCCGGGAGAAAGCCCCGCCAGCCCGCGCCGCACCAGCTCGGGTCGGACTCCCTCTCCACCTCTCCACACGAGAGGCAGATGGGATACAGCTTCAGTCATTTAATTGCTTCCTATCAAGCAGGAATCAGTATTTTAATTAACTGTGATTGGTATAAACACAAAAAAGCACATGGAAAAATGCACTGCAAGATAGCACTCTATCTCCTATAAAAATGCATAAACCAACATACAGCAGAGCACGGCACTCCTGGCTAACCCGGCACAGTCGTCAGGCAGCAAAGCCTAGTCACTGAATTTTTTTCTTACTATTGAATTGGTATGATTTTTCCCCCCAAATTTGTCAAGGTTACCGACAAATCCAAACCCACACAGCAATGTTCATCTTCTCTGCTGCCTTCTGGTATGCAATCGTCATCCTCTTGCTGCTTGTGCTATCCTATGGGGGAAAGCCTTCCAGATGCTAAAGGATCTGGAGTTGCCCTTACAAGTGGCGATTCGGCAGGCAAGCCTGGGAGCTTTCTTAGCTATGGAGACAAGACGGGACGTTTTGGAAAAAATGCAGGTCAAAAAAGGGCAATGCATCTCATTTAATTTAGCAGCTTCATTAATTCTATTTCTGATGTGTCTGACCTGGAATATTTTCCATTTCTGTTTTTAAATCCCCATGTTCGAGTCCTTGCCTTTCATACGGTCCCACACACTGTTGTCATGTAATATTAACTTACCCAAGAGCTAAAGACTGTATGACTAGAAATGTTAACGGCGCCGTGTAATGCATATTTCATCTGATAATTCCACCCAAGCAGATATAAATTACACATGCAGTTACCAGCTTCCATCTGCTGATGAAAGAGATGGGCTAATGCACACTGGAAATCATATGCAGTTTCCAGCACTAAGAACAACTTGCATGAATAGTTATTCAAGGAAGCAATTCTTAATGTGATTAATTACTGAAGGTATCAGGGCCTTCATTATGCAAATTAAAACTGTCATAAAATAGAGAGTTTGCAAGTCTTAGAGGCAGCCTCTGTTTCCAAAAAATGCATCTTCCTCATTAACAAAGAGCAGAAGGGCCAGACTCGAGAGAGCCAGCAGAGCCAGGGCACGCTCCCCGCCGCGGTTCAAACGGCGTTTGCTGCTGGGCAGCCCAAGCTGTACGAAGGGAAACCGAGGCAGCGGCTCTCGAAGCTTTCGAAAGAGGAGAGGACACCGGTGCTCCCAGTCGCTGCTTGTTTGCGTGCCCAAGGGAAGATGCCACAGGCTTGGAAATGGACGACTTCTTCCTGCGGCCGTGAATTCCCCAGCCTCCCCTCACCGGCCCGCAGCCCGGCCGGCTGCGGGAGGTACGTGTCCACAAACAGCCCCACAACAAGAAGCAGGCCCAGCCCCTTCCCCAGCCCTGCCCGCCAGATGGGCGCAGGCAGCACGGCAACGAGGAGGAGGAAACCTGCCTGGTTCTGCCCGCCGACAGGCTGGCTCCAGGCAGCATCACCCCGGCAGGACCCGCCAGTCCCCGTGGCCGGTGCCGGGCTGGCGCACAGCCGCAGCGCAGCCGCGCATGAGGCACCCTGCCCTCCCGCTGCCGTTTGCAACCTCCAGTGCCATATGAGCGCCATTTTAGGAATTAAAGCCGTGATGAATCAAAGTATTTCAAGTTCAGGAATGTTACTAATTTCAAACGAAACTGACCCGCACAGCATGAGGACACGGCGTTCTCTCGGCTGCTGCTCAAATTACTGATGCTCGGAGTGCTGCTGCTTGGAACTGATGCTACAGAAAACTCCCAAGCTCTTCTCGCGGCCAGCGCAGCCTGGCTGGGCGCTGCAGGCCGCCGCCGAGCTGACAAATGAGCAGTGTCAGTTCCCATACCCTTTGGACCGCAGGCTGCGGTCCAGCCCCCAATCCTCCCCGAGTCAGCGCGGCCCCTTCTGCATCACATCACACCTTCCCGCGACAGCCCCGCCAGGCAGCGGCGTTTGCACCGGTCAGCGCAGCCCGCTCCCTCGTGGCCTCTGGCTGGAAACTGCTGGGTTATGGCCTTTCCTTTGTTCCTCCTGGGAAGCATGTGCCTGTCTGAATCCTATGAACTCCCAGTGCCCGGTGGCGGGGCGCACGCTCCCAGGGACATGGCCAGTGTGAATGCGGCCGGGCATAGTCTGCATCTGTGCTGCAGTAACTGGGCAACACAGACACAAAAGCGATGCAGGAAGCGGTGGAGTCCAGGAGTGCACCTCCTGCCCAGTGGAAAAATGAGAATTTATGATCCTTGGAAACATAAAACCGTTCAGCGGAAAGCAGAAACCAAAGGGGGAGTACAATAGGCAAGGAGAATGCTGGCAACATACCCAAAGTCTTTTTTTCTCATTTAAATTAGCTCCTTCCACCATCCAACAAATTCTCTGTAGATACCGCAGCCTGCGCCCCACGCAGCGAACCGAAGGGGGCTGAGGAGCTATCAGGGCCCCGCTGGGTTTCTGGGAGTCCCTGGAAGGGCAGCAAGGAAATGTGACCACAGTTCATTACACAGGATTTATTTGTTTATTCCTGGTTCTGCGCTTTGGCAGCAGTGCTCACTGCGCCCGGTGGGACTCAGCCTTCTCAGATGATGCAGGACAGTGTGTGCAGGTTTGTGCTCCAGTCCGGGAGCTGGGGCTGGGGAGCCGGGACGTGGCTTCAGCTCATGCCGGGGGAGCAGCTGTCTGTGCATGCTTCTGCGCCAGACCTCACTCAGGGCCCACCTGTGGCTGCAGGCTTCGGCTGGCCCACAGCCCCCTTCTCTCCAACGCTCCTCGGGAGCCGGCCCGTCAAAGGCCGAGTTGCACATCTGAGTGTCACCCTCTCTGTCCCCTTCCTAATCTGAGTGCAACCTCTGGTGACTGGCATCGTGCCCTCACCCCTCTTGGCGTCATCTGTGGGGTTCAGGACCCCGGTGATCACCCACCAGAAGGTCCCACCACACTCTCCTCCCCAGGACTCCTGTGCATTGGTCCCTTCGCGCCCAGCAGTTCATGCAGATAACCCCTCAGGAGATGTGGGCAGCAGGAGCAGGGTCCCTGGTGCAGCGCGCTGTCCCCGGGGACCTCCACACACTCCTTCCCGCGCACTCCACCTAAACCACAGGCTCAGTCTCCACACAACCCACACGGCGATGCCGACATCCCTGGCCACAGCCTGAGCTGCAGGGACCTGCTTACAGACTGAGCTTGGATTAGTCTTGGCAAGCAAAGCACCATGGGACAGACTAGACACAGATGATTTATTCATAGGATTACGGTGGCCAGCCCGGAGCCAGTGCCCTGTGCATGGCAGATCTGTGGATGCTGCTCAGGTGCAGGACAACTTGTCACATAGCTGTGAGGAAAGGTTTAATGGGAAAATCCAGTCTATGAGCTCAAAATCTCCCCAGCAGACCACATCTAAGGTACACAATATCATCTGCTTCCGAACACTGGCTTGGTCAGGCAGGTGGGTAACTGCTCCTTGAGAGCTGGGAAGGGGAAGCAGAGGTACTCATAGGTTGGCCCCAAGGGCAGGGGATGGACTCCAGGATGATGGAGTCCCAGCACTTGGCTCTAGCTGGAGGACAGCCCTCCTGCTCCAAAGCCTCCCACCGAGCCCAGCTGCCTTGCCGGGACTATCTCTTGGTGAGCTGTGCTGACACCTCTGGCTCTTGGCACTTTGGCCACTCCACAGGGGCCAGCTGTAAAGAAGTGTTAACGGTCCTGACCAGTCTCACCTGGGGCCTCCACCCACCTCCCCACCCATGGGCACAGTGGCTCTATTTAAGCTCAGCTCTGGGCATTCAGCCCCTTCCTGGGCTCCAGTCTAGGAGTGTTGGTCTCCAGCTCATGCCTGGCTACAGGCCTGCCGATCCCAACCTGAAGACTGACTTCCCAGCTTGGCCTCAGATTGGTCTCATCAGCATGGACCTGCTTGATGATTTGGACTCTTGGCTGAACCTGGCTACTACCCAGGTCTGCCCTGCTCACCTTGCCCAGGTATGATGGGATGGGGTGCTGGCTGGTGAGGCCCCTGCCCTGCCAGCCACATTGTCGTGGTTGGCTTCCAGTCCCTCCTCACTGAGGGAGCAAAGCCACCCTTGCTGTGCCCCGGCCCCAGGGTGGTGTGTGGCCCCTTGCACAGCTGCCTTGGTGCATGGTGATGCATGAGCACCTCTCTGAGGGGTCTGTTGGCCAAACCCCTCACTAATGCCCAAACTTGGCGGTCAGCCCCTCACTGCAGCTAAAGCTGAGCTGTGCTGTGGACTGAGGGGGAAGGAGGGTAAGGGGCAGTACAGGAATGTGCAAAAAATGGAATTAAGCTAAGAAAATATTTGCATTTCTGGAGTCTCCTGTTTGGCATTGTCAGCACTATTTTAACTGGTCTAATCTGCAGGTCTTCTTGGACCTGTGCCCCACAACCCCTCAGCCAGCATGAAGGCACTTCAGCTGTGTTTAGCCAGCCCCTGGCGTAGCTCACAACTGCAGCTCCAAAAGCAGCTTCTTGAAAGTTGCCTGTAAACAGAAAAGGCTGTGAGAGCTCAGCCCAGTGCTCTTAGCCCTGGTTCTGCCCACATTTCAGCTTGCTGCAGAGGCGCATGTGTTTTCTGTCCCTTTAGGATGCTCTTCAGGGGACAGAGGTTTCCAGAAGAGGCAACACCAGGAGTGCTGGGCAAGCCTGGCCTGGCTGCCTCCTGCTAACGCCTGGTTTGGCTTTGGAGGTGCCAAAGCCACACTCTGGGGTGATGTGTGAGTGAAACCACAACAGTGCTAATGGTCTAAGGAGGGGAAAAAAATAATCCCTTAGGAAGCAGTACCAAGTACCACCCTCCTGCCAGGGCTTTGAAAGCTGCAGAGAAGCAGTTTGTGCATAACAGAAGAGTAACCTGTGGATCCAGGCTCCCTGGATGCTCCTTCCCAACAACAGCTTTAGGGCTCTGATCGTGCTGAAATAAAGCAGACAGGTTGCTTCAGCCCAAACAGCTTGCTTGCCCTTTGTGTCCCCTTGCGGACACCCTGCCTGCTATCATCCCAGCCTCCTCCTGCCTGTCACCTTAGTGGGGTGAGGGTTCATGGAGAGATTGAGGTAAACAAGCCTCCAAACACTGTTCCTTTCAGGAAAGGAGCTGTACAGCTCAGAAAAACATGCCTGACAATTTTCTGCTTTCATAAATATTCAAAACCAGCCACTCTGGGAGCTGATAAATCTGAAGACCTTCCCTGAATAGAGCTTTCCACCCTTCAAATTCTTTTGCAGATGTGAATCCTCAGCTGTAGCTTCTCCCTGAGGTGGGCAGATGTTAGCCAGAGTCCCAACATGGGAAACTGAGGCTGGCTTATTCATCAAGAGTTCATCTGGCAAGTCAAGGCAGAGATGAGACCTGAAACCAGGAGTTTCCGTCACCCACTCGCAATGGGGATTACACATCCCCACTGCACGGCATGTACGAACCCGTGATCCCCAGCAGAGCTGCAGTCCCCTTGGCCACGCAGCAACTGCCTATGGAGCAGCACAGGACCCTGTTGCACCCTGTAGTCTTGAGCCATGTGCTCTCTGACTTTGAGAGCCTACTTACAGTGTAGATGGGTTTCGAGAGAAACACTAAACTACTCCTTAGTGTGAGGATGGAGAAATGCATCAGGCACCCACTTACATCAGTTGGAACTGAGGTCTGCTCCTCTGCAGCAAGGTGCAGGTGAAGATCTGCTTGGGAGGGCTGGGATCCAGCAGCTGTATTGGATGGCCTGAGAAACAGGTTTCTGGGAGGACTGCCCTAACTGCCAAGAGAGGGCTGCTGTGGGTTGTGCTTCAGTTTGGTCATTTGGGAACTGCCTCCCACCCCTCTGGGAGGGAAGCTGCTGGCTTGGATGGGGTGGCCAGTGGTGCTGCCTGGCCTGCAGGCACAGAGCAAGCAGGGGGCTGTGAGGATGCTGCCGCAGCTGGAGGTTGCTCTGATGAGGGGGAGGCATGAGGAAGAACTGCCTGTTGTCCAGGTCTGCTTTGCCTTCTGAGAGAATCCTGCTTTCTGAGGCCCTGCAAAGCATTCACATGGGTATGTTAATACAGGCCTTCCTCTTCATACCCCTTCTCCCCATCTTCAACAGATCTTACCCGTGGGAGGTCTCAGACTGTTGGAGTATCAGGCAGCCTTTAAGGATAGCTCAATCTTCCCACTTAATGGTGAGGTGGTGAAGGCAAAGGACATGGCTGGAGTTGAGATGTTCCTCTGAGCCAGTCAAAAATGTGGAGCAAAGAGTGGTCTGAGCTACACCCATGGGGGAGAGCAGAGCTCCTGCAGGTGATGGGAGCTGGTGGGGAGACCAGCACTGGCAGTGGCTCTTTAATTAGTATTTTAGAACCTCTGAAAATAAGACTGTTCTGGAACAAAGCTTCTTTGCCTGCTTTTAAAAAAGGGTGGGATAAAAGCAGCCTTTTCATGGCTTCCTCCCTGCTAAAGAGATACTGTGGTACTGCTGAGCTCCATCCTGAGAGGCACAAGCAGCCTTGCAGCCCGGCACAAGGTGACATCATCTGGCCTTTGGTGCCTCTCTGACAAAAGCACCATTGTGTGACTGTCACTTCCAGGAACCCCCTGCTGTCCCCAGGTTTAATAGGGAGCTTTCCCACACACAGCCCTTCAGTCCTTGTTTCACCAGGGCAGGCCAACCCCTGCTCACAGGGAAGCTGGGTTTTATTTTCCTCCCTACCTCTATTCACTTTGCAGGAGAAAACAAATTACCTTTTCCGTCCACAGTGCTTTGGATGATTAATTAGTTTCAGTAATGAAGTAGTGTCTTGGGACCCCACCCCAATGGATTCTCATGTACGAGGCACTGATTGCACACAAACATGAAAATGGTCCCTACCTCAAAGAGCTGCTAGGTTACTGCAGATAAAAAGTACTAATTTCATTAGAAGCAGGTCAGATTCACCTGAAATAACCCTTAGAAGTGAAACCGCAATTATATACTGTGATACCTTCAAGTAATTCTGTATTTCCCTATAAACATCAGTGTCAAGAGGCCCTGCAGAGAAGGTCCTGTTTTTGTACACGTGATGTTTTATATCCTTGTTGCCCTCCAGTCTGGTATGTGGGACAAGAGGCAAGTTAGGAGATTGAATTGTTTTCAACCTTGTTCACCAAAGAACACTGCTCAGAAAGAAGAGCGGGAGCCAGGGCTCTGTGGCAGGCTCAGAGCTCCATGAAAAAGCCTCAGACCCCCTGTGTGGCTGTGGGAAGGTAACAGTATTTTGTGTGTTGGCTTCTCATCCACAAAGCAAAGATGTTCATTTTCCACTTCATTCATCCGGTTGTTCTGGTTACAGCCAGTCCCTTGCTAAGTGACAGCAACCCAGCACCAGCCAGCAGGGTCAGGCCACCAGGTACTGCTCGTACAGACACGGACAGGGAGAGACTGAGGGTTTCTGCTGCTTGCTCCAAAACCCTTATTGCACATTTGGTCCCTTCCCACCCCTCCCCGTGAGCCTGGCAGGCCACTAACGCAGTGGCACGTCAGCGAGCTGTCTGAGCCTGGCAGCCGTGGAGATGCTCCTCGCTTGCTGCTTGGTCTTACAGCTTAGCTGTGCAGAGAGGGAAAAGAGGAGCTGATGCCCTCACAGAAGCAGGAGGGAGAGATGGGACAGGTGATACCAGGACGGCTTCGCGCGCTCTCTGGGAGCTGGTATTTATTGCTTGTTTGGAATAAAAATTGAAAGCCAATTCTTAGTTCTTCTGCAGCTCTTCACAGGAGCGTTTGTGACAGCTGTTCTTCACAGAGCAGAGCACCCGTTCAGACCGTGAGCAGTCCACAGCCATGGGAGCCAGGCAGGACCCACCGCGGTGTGGCTGTGCGGGTGGAGGAGCCACAGCCTGTGGGGTGGGGGCTTGCACTGGCACAGCACAGAGCTGATCCTGCTGCCGTGCTGAGGCTCTGGCAAAGGCAGGTGCCAGGATTTCAAGCCTCTAAATAATGCAACGCTTCCCTCTGCATTTATGTAATGATGCTATTCTAGTGTAGGTAGTCCAAGCGAAGGAGGATGGCAAACCAGAGGTGATGGCAGCTAGAGAGGCAGGCTGGGCAAGCTGTGCTCTGCATGCGGGGATGGAGAGGAAGCATCGGTGCTCCTGAGGCTCAGTACAAGCAGGTGAGGTTAAGATAGAGAAGGCTCATGTGGTCAAACCAGTAACTAAGTCAACCCAGGCCCTGCTCCCAAGAGGGCCAGATGTGATCTCCTGTGGTTCTCCACTTCCAGCACCCATGCTGCCTGCAGCCAGCAGAAACCACATGGCTGCAGCCCCCTCCTTAAAGCCTCTTGACTTGAGGATGCGGGGGAGAGTGATGCTGAGCATGTCCACCCGGGGCAGATACTTATCTGAAGAAGGAGGAAGAATCTAGTTTGCTTTTGAGAATCGGAAGAAGCTACATCTGCATGACTAACACCTACTTTGGCAAACGTGGCAGGGATCAGCAGCCATCTCCTGGCTTCTAACTTGCTATCACACACCATATGCATCTTGGGTGCTGTCCTACAGCTCTGCGTCTTGTGGTTTCTCCTAGCCACCTACTAGGAAAATTAGCATTTTCTTTGCGTATCTACAGCAGAGGTAGGAAGCTGGACTTGGTACCTCTTTGAGCAAGCAGAATTCAAGCTAGAATGAAGACTTGATCTCCATTTGCATTCAGAAACAGCACTTGATTACAAACTAGACCAGAATGAAAATGGGAGGGATGTTGAGCTGCCCAGCATGCTGCTATGTGCAGACCATGTTTCATGCCTCGTTTGCTAGGTGCAATCAGGTGTTGTTCTCTTTCACAGCAGAGAGCTCTTTGCTAGCTCAAGCCCTGGGTGCAGCTGAACCCTTCTACTTCTCAATGCCAGTGACCCTCATGAACAGCCTTGCCTATGTACTGGTCTGAGACAGTCAGGGACTGAAATAATCTGCTTTATTCCCAGGCAAGGAGACTTTTCTATGTAACTGTTAATACTATTGATCTTCAACAATTCCACTTGAGAAAACATTTTTTACAGAAAGCCTGGTGACTTACAGTTGGCCTCCAAGCACTGCACAGAAAGGATGCGTCTGAGAGCACCAACAATACAGCAATTCCAGCCAGGAACAGGTCATTGAGCTTAGAGGGGGTCAGTCACCGTAGGGCCATAGGGACTGTGCATGTAAGGTGTATTAGTAAAGACTTGGTGTGTAGTACTGAAAGATCCTGCCTCGGAGTCAGATCCAATGTTTAGATGCAGCTATTAAGAGGCATTTTTCTAAAGCACACAGTTCCTAATTCCCATTGACTTTAGAAGTAATCTTGGCTGTTCTGAACAACAGACAGGGCACAAATGTCTTTTGAAATCTGCCCAAGAGCTCTTGTATCATGCCCATTGCTGGAATACGGCAAAAGCAATGACAGAAGGGAGCTCACCCCTCTCCCGCCAGGCTGCCCCTGGGCACATGTTGGTCGCACACAGGTACTGCCCAGATGTGAAGACCTGAGCAGAGCCAGGCACAGCACGGCTGCCATGCTGCTTCTCACCAAGTGGTCCTTGGTTAGAAATTATTGGATGTTAATAAAATTGACAATCTATGGTAACCCTCTCCTGTGGCAATCCTTAAATCTAAAGGAAGGTCTCTGGGTTCTCCTCAAATTGACCACAAAATCTTACTCAAATTTGGAAATAAGACTGTTACTATAAGAGAAAGGAAACTCAACACTAATTGTGTCATTTCCAAAACTCCGGAACATTAAGCAGTTCAAGGACTCTGTTAGCCTCAGGGGAGCTACTGAGATTAGTGAATCATGATGACAGAAACAGCTTGGGCTTAGCTAGTGGGAATTATGGATAAAGAGAGTTCTATGGTATCAGTATCTATTGTCACAGAGGTCTTGTCATCAAAACTGTACCAGAGCATCACAGCTGAGTGCCAAGGCAGAGGCAAGCAGCCTGGGCTGGGCTTTCAGGCTCTTGAACAAGAGGCTACTGGATGATTTGTTTGTCAGCAGTTTGCAGGTTTGTGGTGCTGGGCAATGTATGTGCCCAGGTCTCCTGGAGGCACGCCAGGGTCCTCAGCTGGGTACACAGCTACTTCACAGACAGGTAAGTAAAGATGAAAGACTTGTTACAGCCAGCCACAACAGCAGCTACCAGGAGTGGGAACCCACCTGGGTTCCCACTGCAAATGCAACTATGACTTGCTGTTGCCCCCCTGCTCAGCAGTGACCAGCAGCCACCCTTGGGGCCGATGCTTGTTTCTGCTTTCTTGCTGCTTGCTCTGCTCCCCAGTGCCATTCCCAGTGTCCCTGGGCTAGCAGTGGAAGCTGTGGACATGGACATGTCCTGTGCTGCTCGCCTACAGGTCAGTGATTAACCACAGTGTTCCCTGCCTCCAGCTCACAGCTTTTCCTGCCCTCGGCTTGGATGCGAGGAAGCAAGACAAGTGGGAGACCAGCATTGCCTTGAGGGTCAACAATATGAAAAGAAGAAAATGTGCCTGGGCTGGAAGTTTAGGCCCTGTAATCATTAACATAATCATTAATGGCAGGAGCACAGGCTGCAGCAGGACTGAACTGGTCCATGATGTCTTGGGATCACTGAAGCTTAGTGTTTTGTACACCACATATGGCTCTGCAGGATGTACAGGGCACTTAGAGAGGCAGCAGGTATTGATGGCAGACACCAGCATTTGGGCCAGTTCTACCAAAGGACCACGTGCCTGAAGAGTAACTGTGTGTGTGCCTTACGCCCTCCTGGAGCCAGCTGTAAATGCCTAGTCCTCCATCACACTGCAGCTACTCTTAACATGTCTCGCTGCTCTTCTTACCATGACAAAAGTAATTTGTTTTTGGAAAGAAAACCCTGGAGCACAGAGGGTTTGGTGGGATTCCTGGGGGTACACTGAATCTGGCCGCGCAGGCAGCGGGGCGATGCGGGGCCCTGGCCTGCGATGATCTCTGCAATGCAAGGGCCCATGTCCTCTCCTCCAGCAGACCCACCGTGTGGCAGTATCTCTGCAGCAGCAGAGGGACAGAAGGATGGAGGAAGGGAAAAGTGACTCAGGTGTCCTGAAAACAGCCAGGCAGTTGCCAATTAGTCCAAACAACCCATCTGGCCCAGGGAAAGGCCATTTAGAGAATGTCAAATCACTGCTGCAGGAAAGAAAACCGTCATGCGATGGCTTTGAAAAATCCCTGCTCCCCCATCAAAGTACCCTTCCCTCCAGGGACCATTCAAGATTTTTATTCTGTAGATTTATTATAGAGTTATTTGGTCAAAACATTAAGTAGCTTGTCAGAGTATTATGTTAAGTAGCACCAATTCTGTTTGCCTTTGGGCCTCATTTAATACAGAACAAAAGCAGAATGAAGAAAGCAACTGTAGAACCAAGCTCTTGTTAGCAAATCTTATTTTGCAAAGCAGAATTTTGCATTGTGGTCATGGTCCCTCGGGGCCCCCTCTCCTCAGAACACCGATCCATAAAGTACAAAGGGCCTTTCACTGGACAGAATCAAGACAGCATGTACAAAAGCACCCACCATTGTGGCACTAGGTCTCGCCGCCTTCTGTGTCCAATGCAGACACTCTTAACCTAAGAACCAGAAAGGCTGAGGTCAAAGCATGAGGTTACACCATAGCTACAAGCTGATTTTTAAAAATTTTTCCCTGCATTTAGATAGCTTCACCCATGGGGCAGGTTTAAGTGTTTGTATTTTCGTGGACCATTATGTTTTGTTCCTGTTCCTGCAACGTGTCAACCTGCTCTAGTGGAAATCAATGCATGCACTTTTTTATTAGTCGCCCAAGTAGGGTCTCTGTTTCACCAGCATAGCAGAGGCACTCCACACCACGGGCAACCCCAGCTTCTGTGTCTTTGCTCATGCAGTTGTCACTCAGATTAAGGCACCTCCTCATTAACAAGCTAATCCAATGTGCCTGTTACCACTCTGGTTGCCATCTCAATTACATTTTTTCAGAAACCAAGAAAGAAGCAGCTTTGAGTAGTGGCTGATTGTTCTACACCAGAATGTAATTTGAAAGCCGTTATATTTCATCTCTGTAATACTCTACAACCAGTAATATAATTGTTGAAAAAGCTACTTTATTTCAAACTAGATAAAAGCTTTGCAGAGATCTCATATACTGATATTTTAGCTAGTGAAATCAAATGCTTCACTAATATAATGATAATACTGTTAAAGCCACTCTATTTTACGATTAAAAGGTACCTGCCTCATTGCCAAGATTTAGCATCAGACAAAAAGCTCCGTCTTGTTGTATTTAGTACTAACATTTTCATTTAGCTTTTATCTGTTTAACTGCTGCTTTTATTAGCCTTCAACTAAACTCCAATCCATCATGACTCTTACGCAAAACAATATTAATATGCCTCACCAGTTCCACCCCCTTGTTGGAGAAGCCATCCAGTTTTCAGCACTCTAAGGCAGGCATTAAAAGGTTGCTGTTGCTTAGAGATGACACATTTCACTGACTGATCCCTCCATCCATCTGTTATCAATCATACATAGCACACTCTCTGAACAGGGTATGAGAACTGAAGCATCTATAATCACCAGTCACTTCTCAAAAACTGGGTCGTAGCGTGTGGCTACTGAAAAAGCTCTGAGGTGTCTTCTGTTACAGTGGCCTGTATTCACAGCTAGACCAGTCCCCGCTCATTTCAGCTCAGAAGTTAAGTGGCAGAAGATAACTAATCATTATTCTGTGGCAAGAAGTCCAGAGGTGATTTAGGGTTGGAGATGAGCAGGGTGCAAACCTGCAAGAGATTATAAGTCAGTGGTGTGGCTCTATGGCATGGTGAGACATCTCCAAGTAGTGAGCAGAAGGCTGGATTCTCATGTAATCTCAAAGGTGTTTAATGCTCTCCTCCCACTCAAGATGTATGAGCAGAGTGTAGTCAGTTCTCCACCACAGCCACACAAGGCTGCCTTGAAACACTGTGCATGATGCCACTGAAAAAACATCTCGTTAAGAGCTTCTTCCCCTTGCATTACGATAATACAAAGAGCAGAAACTGGATAAAACAAGCTTGGGTTAGTCTGAGACATGGCAGACTCAATTCTTCTAGAAAAGCAGCTTCCACACTTTTAAAGCCACTTCTTCAGTTTATGAAAATTAAATTTTCTGTCAGGCTAGTAAAGCAGCATATGCATGAAACACACTTGAGCCTGCCAAGGTGACCATGGAGTGGAGAACTCATCTAGAGAGGCCTAAGGAGCTGCACCTGCATCACCCATCCTTCCCCCTTCCTTGGGCCATCATGGCACGGGACTTCTGGGAGATATAGTCCCACCTGGCACTTTGGCTGATTCGGGCTGCAGGGTATACTGAGAAAGGGAGAAGCTATAAAACTCGGCAGCAGGATAGGAAGCCCTTCCTGGAGATGGGGTGGGAGGCTGCAGCTCTGCCTGTTGTGAGAGGAGGCTCTGCAGTCTCAGCTGAGGCCACTTGTTTTGCCTGCAGAAATGGATTCTTGCCAGACCTTCTGCCAGAGGGCTTGCTTCCTTCCTCAGCATCCTGGCAGCGCCTGTGCGGTAGAAAGGTAAGACCCATAAAATGCCTGTCATCTCCTAATGTAAGGTGGCTTCCTCTCCCAAGGGCATCTCTGTCAACTCTGTTACCTTCTTAAAAATCAGCAAACAGACTTTTGGGAACGAAACTCAGGCACTGTTTGCAGTGTGGAACAGTAAAAGGCTTTTCAGTAGAGCAGGGCACTGAGTAGTAGTAGCTTCAGTACTGCCTGCCCTTGTTAAACCCACTAACTAGTCCTCTGGCATAGGTGAGGTCAAAGAACTTGCTAAGAGGGATGAGGCAGTGAAGGTTCGCGCAGAGGAGTAAGAGAAAGGGATGCAAAATCCACTGTATCATGAAAATGGGCTAATGCCTGTGTCTGGGTACACCAGAGACCTTTGGGGAGCTGCTGCCTAGGTGGCAATTAGAGAGTTCTGGTCAAAAGGCCTCTATCTCCACACCCAGATCTCCTCCTCTCGGGTAAGAGGAGGCAAGAGGCTTCCTGGCATGGCTCAGGTAGGACCCTCAGAGCATGCTGCTGGACGACTCTGCCTCCTGGGAAGCCCAGCCTGATCCCCAGCCCTGTGCAGGAGATTCTGCTATAGCTGCAACAAACAGAGGAAAACAAACTAATGAGGCATTAGGGCTAAACTTAGCTGCAATTAACACTTAATTACCATCCTGAAAACACTTGCTGTATTTTGCCAAGGCCTGGAAAGGTAAAACCAATTAGCTTAATCTTGTGTGGTAGAAACCTTAAACTGCCTCAGATGCCTGTCATGGATGGGACCCTGGGAGTAACTGGTGTTTTTGAGACTGCAGTGCCCAGCACTGAGCAGTCCCGCAGGCGGGTTGGATAATGGGACACAGCCCTGCTCAGGGCCCCAGGTGCCTGGGCAGGAGAAGGGCCCTATGGCAGGGATGTCTTGAGCCAAGTCATCCCTTCTGCTCTTCATGCCCTCCTGCCAGTCTCAGCTTCCTTAGCCTGCTCTGGAAGACTCCTCTGTGCCTGTAGCTTTGTTGTATTGCCTGGTATCCTCCCTTAATAAAGCAGATAGCAGGTAAGGTTGCAAACAAAGGTGTGTGGGCTGCTGGACAGAGAGACAGAAATACAGGGGGATGCAGAGAGTAGGCAGAGGACACAAAGCCATGCATGACAGCCTGTAAATCTCCTTCCAAGTCACTAGTGCAAGCTTCTCGGGCTTTTTGTTTTGTGGTGGACTTGAGGCTGTGTTGAGGGCTGACTATAGTCTGATCGTGTACTGCCTGTGTGAAGCTGCATGAGCCTTTTCGTAGGCCTCTGCTTTGGAGAAGAGCCAAAACTGACACCAGACTTTATGCAAAAGGTAGCAGAGCAAGTTTGTACACACTCATGTATACCTGGTTTGGATACCTAAAACCACCGCTCCCTCCTGGAGGCTATAGACTCTGTCTAACATGTATCAATGTAAGCAACCCTTGCATGGAAGCAGGGAAGGTATCCTAGAAAAAGGTGCTCTCTTGGAGCATACTTTGGGGTGAAGACATTGCCCTTTTGGTATGGGGGAGAAGGAGGAAGAGAAACGTACAGGCTTGTCTCTCTGAAGTCCTCCTCTCAACTTCCCATAAGGTCTGCAGTCTGCCTGTACAATTCTCAGTATAAATGTTGATCAGATCCATGACCACCACATGGGACTATCTTCTACAGTCCTCACATGATCCAGCAAATGTCACTATGTGATGACAACATGTAAAGGCCTTGGGTGAACTGACACGGCCCATCTGTACTGTCTGTAAAGCATCTAGTAAATGGGACTTGGTTACCAACATGGAGCATTCCCATAGTACCATCTCATGTACTATCAGCTGTGCCTTTAACTGGCTCGGGGTGCACTAGCAGTTTGGAGCAGACACACAAGATGCTTGTTTTACACTCTAACCATGTCAGAGCTGTTACCTGTTTTTCCTGCACCTTCCTATGAATGAAAGGAAGGTGCACGGCTTTCTGAGAACTAAAGAAAGGTCCATCCCAGCAGTCTGAAGACGGCTGAAATATTTTAAGATGTTTTCTTTCACAGCCCAGGGCTGTCACTAGCTGAGCATTTGGATACTCTTCCAAAGAGGCTGAAAGGAAAATCCCTCCAGGAACTGCAGCAGAACAAACTCCCATCCAACAACAACAGATCCTGGCATGCAGCTACAGAGGTCTATACCAGGGCAAGCGCTCCAATAGTTTGCACAGGGGAACTTCCACACTTGAGTCTGTGCTTCAGCTGCAGTGGACCAAATAACTTCATTATAGTGGGAGAGGCTGCAAAGACTAACCAAGGAACCCAGCAACTGGGAGTTCAGCTCCTGTGTCTTTTTTTAGTACGGATCACAACTCCAGCTCAGATTAACATGAAGCTGGCAGGAAAGCTTAGCTCCAAGCATAACGCAGGAAGGGCTTACAGGCAGAATATTTCAGAGGAATCTATGCGGTGGTAATCTTGGTGAACTTCTCTTCTGTAGTGAGAAGGCTGTCTGCCCAGAAAAACTGAAGGAATTGTTCTAGAAGAATCTCATGAACAAGTCTATTAAACATCTCTACCTCTGAAGTCTGCCACACAGTGATAAACGAAACTGAGATGGCTGAAGGCTGTCACCTTGCCCTCTGCCAGCTGTCTACCTGGTGGCTCTTCTGTAGTAAGAGCAGATAAATGACATCCATATTTGATTCTGAACTATTGCAATTTACTGCCTGCACGGCTTTGACTGCGAGCTGCTGTATGAAGCCAGCCCAGTTATCAGACTGGGAGCTGCTGGGGTGCAGGAGAGGCAGGTTCTGTATTGCTGTCCCTGCCACCTCTGCTTCACGAGGTTGCACTGTAGGATTGTAACTTTTACTTATCCTGATTTAAACTGATGTCATGTCACACTTCAACGCTACCAGTTGATATCTGGCAGTGAATGTGACTTAAGTGTGGCTAGATTGAACTTCCTCACTAGGATATCATGTGGAGATTGCAAAATGTTAAGACTCTGCTTAAGAGCATGGATGTAGCAAGAACGATCAGGCTAAGAGGGAGGCTGTAGTGAGAAACCAATTCTCATGCCAAGGAGCACTCAGGCATTTCTGATGTATCCTGCGTCAAGATTTATAAACGTTTCTGCTTCTCTGGCACACTGGCCTCTGGGGAAGAAAGACCTCTCTCTTAAATTAAGCCTCGAAATGTGGAGGTAACAGAAGAAACACATTTGTCTGGATGCCTGCCTCCTGTTTGTTCATCCTGGTGCTTGGATGGGCACAGCACCAGTTGGTTGTTCCCTTATGAAATGATTAAAGAATCCAACATCTGAATCACAGAATCACTAAGGTTGGAAAGGACCTTCAAGATGATCAAGTCCAACCATTAATCCAGCGCCACCGTGTACCCTAAACCATGTCCTGAAGTGCCACATCCACACGTTTTTTGAACACTTCCAGAGATGGCGACTCCACCACCTCCCTGGGCAGCCTGTTCCAATGCCTGACCACCCTCTCGGTGAAGAAATTTTTCCTAATATCCAATCTAAACCTCCCCTGGTGCAACTTGAGGCCATTTCCTCTCGTCCTATCACTAGTTACTTGGGAGAAGAGACCAACACCCTTGTTGCCACAACCCCCTTTCAGGTAGTTCTGGCTCATTTCTGAGTGTTAATACCGGCTTGGATCCAAGATAGACCTTCCAAACAGCCCTGAAATTTCTAGGCTTTGTAAAATGTTAAGTGCAAATTCCAGGGAAACTGATTCTGTGCCTTAAAGATGATTAAATGGAGTGACTTGGGGAATTGCTGGCAGCAGGCTGTCTGTGGGGATGACAGGCTTTGACACTACTCCTACCATGTCCTTGTACAACTTGCCACTCAAAATAGCAGCACTTCACTAGGGCTGCTTGGCTGGCTGTGAAGCGCTGGACTGAGGGTAGCCTTGCTCTAGGAAGGCAACAGCTGACTGTTTCTCATCTGGTCAGTGTTAGCTCTGGAAGCTGGGGAACAGATGCAGGACATGTTTTGACATTAACCCTTCACATAAAGCCATCCATTCCCTGGTCTCCCAGGGCAAGATTTCCCAAGCAACCTCAGGAAATATTTTGTGTTTTATGAAATTCACCTTTACCCCTAGGCCTGTACCCATAGGCATCTTTAGCAAAGCTTTGCTGTTACTGTTTCAATGGTGTGTGGGCTCCACAACATCTTTCCTCTCAACTTCAGTGAGAGCAAAGGGAGAATTTGGCTATTTAGCTGGTCATTAACAGGCAGTAATGTGTCTAGGGAAGGGGTGATCCTGCTGAATCGTGGAGCTTTTTGGGCCCTCGAGAAGGACTTTCACATTCTTCACATTAGCTGCCACTTGACTTCTGCAGGAATAAAAATCCTGTATTGTACATAAGCTCCCTAGAGTGCTGAGAAGGCTCATATATCTGCAGATGAATCCACTTCAGCAGAAAGCCAGCTCCACCAGAACGCTGACTCCGAACGCAGGAGCTTGAGTGGGTGCTGCCAGACACCCAGACCTGGCTGGCCTCAGGCAGCAGGAGACAGCAGATGCGGCATGCTGCTTCTCCCTGGGAAGTGGAGGAACGCCTGCCCGCACTGGGTGCTTGGAGCTGCGCAATGAATTGGACTCTCATAAACAGCAACTTGACATGCTAGTCAGAGCACAGCGTACTTATTCAAGTAGAAAACTAATTTCATCACCTCCCTTGCCAGGGTAAGAGGAGGTAGAGGGATTAGTTTGAACTTTGACGATCATATAATAACATGGCAGCTGTATGCAGCTAATAATCCACTGGGAGGATTAGCAAACTTAGAGTTGTCTAGCTCTGCATAATGGGAGGCTAAGAACAGCAGCTTCCCTGTTCTACTTAGTGCATTTGCATTCCTTCCAGTGGAAGCATAGAACAGGATGAGACAAGGTTCTCCAGTCTGTTATGAAATGGGAATTTAATGTGTGACTAATGGAGCATTGCTAGCAATTCTACAAGCATCCATTCAGTCAGGAATATGGGTTTAAGCTTTACTAGGAGAGTGCATCTTAAATACCTACTGCAAAAGCGTAGATTGCCATTTCAGAAAATTCATGTTAAAACATGTCATTTTAGGCTCTCTGGGAGTAATGCCCCACAGCCTGTGCGCTCTGCATGTCCTGAAGTCTGCAAGCAGACCACTCTGCTAACGCATGGAGAATACCACTTAGCTCCTCCCAGGTTCCCTGGCATAATTCATATGCAACTAGCAAGAGTCCAGTACGAAACACAGGACAGTAAGATGCCAAGGAGTAGACTTAGCAACTGGAGTTGCTACTTTTCTTACCGCCCTGTCCCCACACTCCGAGGACAACTTTGTGCTAGGTAGCTCAAGGTTTTTCCCTGGGGCAAGTGCTTTTAATTGCAGACTGGAGACCAGAATCAGACATAGTAGTAGGAAAGCAGTTTCAGAGCTTGTATTAATTTACTAATGAATAACTAGAATAACCAGCTCTCTCAAAGCCTGGAAAAATACAGGGCTGGGACTCCTCATCCTCCTCCCTGGTCCCTTTCTGGAGTGGCAGAAGCAACGAGTAACAGCCTGCCTGTGCTTTGGGCTGGCTCTGCCACTGACTGCTCCAGCGGTGGCTTGCGCTGCCTCCTCCCATGTCACACGGCATCGAGAGCAGCCTAGGACTATGCAACTTTTTTTCTTTTGCTCCAGCAGAGAATTCCAGTGGAACACTGGAGTGCACAAAGGATGAAAGCTTCTGCACAATATGCCCCTGCCAACACTTGGCAGGGCTGCAGGATCTTTCTTGCTCTTGCAGTGCAAACAGGCACTACCACTCACAATAAGATGGCAGCAAAATACTAGTTTCCACCAATAGCTTCTTCCAGTGTTTCCTCCCAGTTGCAACTGGTGCTGCTGAGAGCCCATGGGAAAAAACTCTAGTACAGACAAGGCCCCTGCATGCAAATGAATGCTACATAAATAACCCCCATCTTCCCTCAGTTCCTAGGTTGTGTACTCTATGCACTAGAATTCTCTTCAAAGACCTCCCAGTTCATTCTTTATGCTCTAATTAAGGATCAGTGCCAATTAACTATCTTCAATAGAGGAGCATCTTCCGCTCAGCAGCCAGGAAGTGTCTGAATAAGACTCCGCTGTACAATACACACATGAAAAGGGAAGCCCTCCCTTTTTGGAAAGTGCTTCCAAGATTAAAAACCCAGTATAGAACACAGGATGCCTACTTTAAAAATATCGTGTGATAAGATTAACTGATGGCATCCATGAATGCAGAGTGGTTTTTTATATGCTTCATATAGCACCCAAGCATGTTATTGCAGTGCCATGACTCTGAGCTAGATACCATCAAGGCAATAACAGGTGTGAAAACAGAATGCAACACTTGTAGAAACTGATATTAAAGTACATCTGCTTTTTCTTGCAAGGGTGTTATCCAGTCAAAGATCAGCAGAAGTGTCAAATCCGATATTGATTCAGATCAAAAATTGCCTATAGTTATGCCAGCCTCTAAACCGCCCGGTAGTCCTCATCTATTGCCTTGGCTTCCTGTAGATGTTTACCTGTTCCATAAATAAGCAGGCAATTTAGATTGCACGGTGTTCCGAGCAAGAGCTGTGCTAATAGCCGGAGCAGGCAAAGGCAGGGGAATGTCATTTCTGAGCCTGGCTGGAGATGAATACATCATCTCCCCAGTCAGTTACAGGCTAAGTTTAAAAAGCACTATTCTAAATGAAAATTAGATGGTTAAACACTGCAGGGGAGGGGGGAAATAGGATAATCCCTTCAAAGCTTTAAATGGAAGATTCTCAAACCTGCTTCAGCTGATTGAGAGACATATGAACAGCCTCAGAATTAAGGCCCCTGCAAAACTTTAGCCGGGCACAACAGCTGCACTGCCTTTTGGGGTAGATAACTTGAACTGGTTATACATGAAGCAGATGTAAGCTAGCCACCCTGCTAATCGTAGCTAAATCTGGTGACCATTCACAGGCTGTTCTGAAGAATGAAGGGCTAAAGGAGGAAGAGCAGAGACTTGATGATGAGAAACAGGAACTGTAAAACTGTATTGGAGGATGGGGGAAAGCAGCAAATTATTCCACGAGCAGAATCCACAAAGTCTAGTCTGATGGGATTTACATCCATAACATCTGCCAGGCCACTGATATTTCAATATATAATAACATAATATATTTGGAACTGTCAATGAATTCAAGTGCTTTTGTGCAGGGGATTGTGTACATCTCATTTTTCACACACAAAAAAACCCCAAACAGGCTAAATCAATCTCTTATGTTCAAGGAGAATTCCTGTACCTGCTCAGCAGACTAGGGTTTTATGTTTGGGTTTTGCTATCTGATCCCTTTGGAAAGGGCAGGGAGTGGGTCTATCCTAATACGCCTTGGGAATTTTTGGAGAAGCATGCTACAATCCTGATTGTGCTGAGGTTTGAGCTCCAGACAGGAAGGGTAGGGGGGAAATGCAGAACAGTGCACTGCAACCAAGTCATTCCAGTGAATGCAACCTTTTATTCCACGTGGGCTGCTTTTGAACTTACCCGAATCCTTCTCATGGCTGCCACAATCTCCACGCGACTGTTGGGCCTGGGTACATCCAAGCTACCGATGTACTGAAAGACAGAACAGTGAGATGTCTGTAAAGTAACGTACAAATTAATGGTGTGGGCTTCTTCAAAACAAACAGCATATCTCATTAATTTAGTCCCTGCTTGGTTAGACTCTCTTGACCCAGGACATGACAGGAATATCTGTTGTGGATAACATTATCAAAGTCAGGGAGAAGTTCATGGATTTCTAACATCGGGTGTGGGCTGCTGACCTCATTCAGATTCTGGATGCGCCTTTAGCAGTGCTTTGCAGAGCAGTGTCTGTTGCTAATCAAGTCACGATCCTGTGGGTCTGAAAATGGGACTGTCCATTCTTTGTCATTCCTCACTATACCTGTTTTTAAAAGACTCGTAGCTAAAAGCACATAAGAGTTGGAAAGTTGCCAGGATGTGCAGCAACTAGCCTTCCTGGAAAAGGCTCATGATTCTGGCCCTACTTTTTGGTCTGGACTATGCTCCCTCTGGACACCATTGTCCCTGCTTGGTTGGAGCAGCTCAGCTATCTGCAGAATCCTGGTAAACCCACTCAAATCTTGTGTCCTACAGCAGCTGTTTTTAACTATGCTTACAGGAGCTGCAGTCCTGAACAAGTTGCCTGGCTGAGCTTACACCAATGCTCTTGGCATCCAGTGTCTGCATGTAAGTGTAAGCACCCGCCACAGCACCCGTGACTTGGGGGCTGCAACACAGGCAGGTGGCGGGTTCCCAGCACCTCTGCCTCTACTGCTTCACCACACCCACAGCTTTCGGCAAGTGGGTTGCCTGTTCTCTCGCGTGCAGTGTCAGTACGCTGCTTATGCTGTGCAGGTTGTTAGGGAAGACCTGCAGCCAGACAGCTTCCTGCTGCTGGTGTCTCTCCCTCCTGTGTGCTGTTCCCTGTGCTGCCTGTACTCTCCCCTTATGCTGGGTTGTAACACTTGAGTGCCAAAGCAGACTCTGGTCATGTACCTGCTGCTGCAGCGTGGTGGTACCTGTGACAGCACACAAGGCATAGATGCACAGGAGTGCTGCCTGCACCTCTGCCAAGCTAGGGAGGCACAAAGCTGCCAGCTCAGCCCTGGGAATGAGGAAAACATCCCACGTGTGGAGCAAAAGGCCATTAATGTTTTAAAGCAGCATGGCTCACAGCTGTGAGGAAAGACTTGCATGTCAACAGCATGTTGGTGAGAGCAAGAAAAATGCCATCTGAGTGAGAAGGTGAGCAGCCTGATGAGAAATGCCAGCATCCTGCCAGCATGGGCTGGTGTCACATCCAGTCCCGTGGCTCTGTCAGCTGAGGGCAGGGTGCTGGACTCGGCGCTGGCAGGTTCCCAGCGGGGTCTGTTGGCTCACTCACTGTAACATGGCCCATCTCCGCACGGCTGTCAGGCAGGTTAGAGGGCAGCTTGCAAAGCTTAGTCCCCCTCTCAAGAGCATGTGGTTCATGAATCGTGTCTGGTTTTTGAGTGTGTGGTTTCAAAGTGGTGGGTTTTTTTAGAAGTTGTTCCCCTGTGGAAAGGAGAGGAGAAGGGGCAGCTAATCAGGAGGCCCCTGCAAACATTCAGGGTAATAATATACATATGAACAGAGAAAAAATACTTCCCCGAGAGCAGCCCCATAGCTATCACAGTTACTGACATAGTTCTGGTTTTATTTCTTTGCTGTTATGCTTGCAGCTTGCAAAGGGTTTTATCTTGAAAAACTTCTACTTAATGGGGCTTTCAGAGATGAGTTCTTCTGGCTCAGTATTTACTGCTCTTTTGTCTGCCTTGAAATAAACACCGCAAGCAATCTGAAAGGTCATCTGGCTTTTCTGATGCTCCTGTAAATGCCTTTGCAAAATAGCATTTTTAAGAGCAGTAAGTTCAGCCTTTGGCAAACCACAGGAGTCAAACAGCTCAGACCACAAGAGCCTGAGGGCAGCAGGGAAGGGAGTGACAGAGCCAGGATTACCCTCTGCCCTGGCAGAGAGGGCATATCCGTATGGCTCCCGATCCATGGTGTCTCTCGTTTGCAGGCATCTCCTTCCCCGCTCCGCGGTGGCTGTCAGTACAGTCACAGGTAATCCAGATCAATTCAGCGCAGCCAGCTGGCCTTTTGTCTGCAAGCAACGGAGCTGCCATGGGGAACAGGCCATGCTGCCAAAGATAAATTAATAGATAGGGGCAGGAGGAGAGCTGGTGACTGCTGAGCCAGAAGAGATTCTCCCAAACTCCCTGCTTTGGCCTTGCTGCAGAGTTTGGGTACTTGTGCTCCCATGCAGAGCCCTGCCAGCTCACAAAGCTCTGCACAAACAGCCACCTTTCCATGGGCAGCTCCCAGTCCTGAAGTTTGTCCCTGAAGATTATAGGGCAAGTAAGACAGTTTGGTATGTAGAGATTACAGACTAAACGTGGTCAGTAAGATTGCCAGCTGCAAGACACCTCGCAGCCAGTTACAGCCTTGTCATTGTCAGAGTTGCCCACAATGAGTGTCCTAATTGGAAAAGACAGACTTGAGAGCAGAACTGAGCAAGCATGTTACTAAGGTAATGCAAACCCCATCTCAGACCCACACATCTTAACTGTGTGTTACACACTCTCTGAATAGCTCTGGATGCTTGAAGCTCCCAACCTGAAGAAGCCCATTACACTCAGTTAAAGGTACAGCTGCTTCACATCTTTTAAAAGTCAAAATACAGAATTCTTCTTCTCCTCAGCACAGTCTGTGGCATAGTTAGTGTTAATTTAATGTTAATTTAAAAGAAAAAAAATTGTTTTTCTCCCCTATAGAAGAGACAGATTTTTAAAATACATGATTAACTGTCTGTTTGGATTCATCCTATACCCTGCTTAAATCCTACAGGTCTTTTAGCAGGAAAAACAAAGTGCACAAAACCCACATTTTGAAGCTTTCAGTATATATGCCACCTCTTTACAGCTCAGGAGACAGCAGGCATGAATTCCATTTCTAATCTGTGTTAGGCCACCTGCAAAGAGGGGAAGGGAACCCAGAGTTGCTCCAGCAAAATGCAATTCTTCTTGTCAGCTGAATCATAAACCCAGTCCCCCCGCTGTCTACAGAATGTCAATTCCAATGGAGTCACTTTCCCAGAGTGATGGTGCACTGCCAGACTGTTCCTCATGATCAATATGAAATTCCTGACAATATCAGTATTTCCTTCTCATACCTGAAGACTGCATGCATTCAAACGAAGACCTTGGCTGCCCAGCTTTTCATGCAGGAACAGGTCATATGGAACTAGGCACTAATACGGCTCTAAGCAGCACAGAAGTCTGCTGGTTTCCAGGGGAATGCAGAGCTGTTACCTCACGCAGCAGGAACAGGGTCCTGCACGATGGGGGACGGGGCAGGCACCAGAGAGAGCAAGGACATGCACGTGCGCCTGGCACAGGTAGTACCTACTGCACTGTCAAGAAGGGTCTTCCCAGCTCAGTTCTCAAATGAAGCGCACAAGGCAGCTTCTAAGGATTAAACAACTGAAAAAATAGTAGGGAAAGAGCAAGAACCTGTTTGTTTGTGACAACTAAATGTAAAGCTTTCATCATTTTTTGGTGTTTTCTTTAGACTTCCTTAGATCGGGCACACAACTGCATGGGCTGGGGGCACTCCCATGAAATACACCCTGGGCAGGGCTGGAAGGGGCATGGCAAGCCTCGGCCTCGAGCCTGCGGTGCCATCGGCCCCGTGGCCAGCACATGCCCCATCACAGCCTGCCCAGGGTTGGTCTGCAACAGGCGAGGGCATAGCGGGCCCAGCGCTGCGGGGGAACCTGCCCGGGGACGCCTCGGCCAAAACCCCCCGGAGCCTGGAAGGGGCTAGAGGCGCCGACGGCGGGGGGGGCGGCCCTGCTGCGCCCCCCGACCGAGGGCCCCGCTGGGCCCGCCGCCGCCCGGCGCTGGGGGAGCGCGGCCGGGGCTCACCTTGGCCTGGAAGTGGATGCCGTGCTGGAAGGCCTCCTCGTTGTGCAGCGGGACGCGGGAGTCGCAGCCATCGTCCACCAGGTTGTACCGGTTCTTCACCGGCATGGCGGCGGGCGGGCGAGCGCCTCAGGCCGCGGCCCCGCCAGGCATCCTCGCCGGCGGCGCCCGGCGCCGCGAGCCCTGGGGCGGGCGGCGCGGAGCGGGGGCAGGGGTACGGGGCTGCCGGCGCCCGAGCCCGGCCGCGTTTTGAATGAGCGTCCGCGGGTGCGAGCGGGGCCCCGGCCCTCGCCGCGGCGCCATTGGCCCGAAGTTCCCTCATGTGATGCGGGGGGCGGTAGGAGCCCGCCCCGCCCGCGGCCGCCCCGCCTCGGCCGGCCCCGCCGGGAGCCGCGGCCGGGCGGGTGCAGGGAGGGGCACCGCCTTAACGGGCTGTGCCCGGCTGCAGGGGCCCGGGGGCTTCTCGAACCGACCGACATGAGCTCAGCCACACGCCGCGGCATCGGCTGCCGAAGAGCTGCTACGCCGAGCCAGCGCTCCGGGCCTTGCGGCGCCTTCGTTCTGCTAATGCCGGTTTCGGCATCGGCCTGGGCACCCGGCGAGAACCGGCCCCGGCGCGCTGGGAGGAGCAGAGCTCCGTGAATCTACAGGGGAGCTTTCTCCTTGCCAAGGCTTTGCTGTAGGCTTGACAATAAAGACCTGAAGCCTCTTGTTGAAGTTTGGCTTATGGAGGTTTTGTCCTGCGTGTCTGGGGCTATCCTGGTCTGCTGGTGCCGTTTTAATACAGACGAGCAATACCATGTCGTAACCTCCGAGGGCACAAAAATCCCACACCCCAGCTCACAGGTGTGAATGTATAGTGAGGAAGTGTCGCGAGCACGCCTCGGAGCAGGTGGTGGTGCCTTGGTGGTGAGCTGCAGCACTGTGCTCCTGATGGCTGGGATGATGGATGGACATCAAATTGTTTGCTTTTTTGGACAGTGTAAGTCACACTGTATCATGGCAGCAGCACCTGCTCCATTTCCCATGTTAGAAATTCTAAAAAGACGGTGTACACCATAATCGTGGATCTCACCGCAGCTCCTGCACAAGAGTGGTCGACTGAAACCATTACGTATGTCCAATGCTAACGCGACTTAAGGCTCTGTTAGTAATCACCACGTGCCTATGGCACAGTTGACGTCCACTGACTGGCTCAATATACTGTCAGGATTTTTGGTGCCCTGTGCACTCAGTGTTCTTTCCTTCCAGCTTTGTCTTGGTGGCGAGGCACTGCCGGCGCGCAGGTGAGCCCTTGCGGATGCTGCTCTGGGATGCCCGATGTGCCTGAGCATGCCATTCCTCTCAGCGAGCACCAGCACAGGTAAGGGATGAGGCATGTGCACAGCTGTGATGGCAAGACCCAAGACTTGTCTCCTGACTGTTAGTACAGCCACACTCTTTGCCATTTACAGGAGTGATCACAAATGTGAATTGTGTAGAATCCAAGGGGCGGAGGCTTGTATGTGCTCCAGCTGATCTCATCTGTGTTCCCCAGAATTCATTTGTGAGTGATCAGTTGTAACTTCTTGTCATACAAATAACTCCCCATCTGGATGCTTGAATACTGTTGGACACCACCTTTTATGTGGCTTTCACATTAGCAAGAGAGAAAATTTTGGCCACAGGCGGACAGTACACAACTGCCCGTCTCCATCTCAGGAGCGTAATTGTTTTGAGCTTCTTGGCATCTCTGAGTACTTGTAAGTCAGTGGGAGATGGGCAAGAGCCAAAAATCTAGAAACTTATAATTAAGAGAGGGAGAAAAAGCCC
The DNA here is from genome assembly GCF_964289735.1 of Phaethon aethereus. Lineage (NCBI taxonomy): Eukaryota > Metazoa > Chordata > Aves > Phaethontiformes > Phaethontidae > Phaethon > Phaethon aethereus. Next base: position 10,682,721 of record NC_138596.1, on the reverse strand, counting down.
AAGGAATTAATATTGGTTCACTGACTGTGAGCCTACATGATCAAGTGTTTTGTTGTATTAGCAGCTCATTCTGGCACTTGTGGTGGGATGGGTCCTGTGGTCAGCCTCCTGTCTTTGCTAAGTTTTTCTGTTCTCAGGCTTCTTTTTTTCTTGCAAGTTATAACGTTGCATTACCCTCTAATTTAAATATTCACGTTTATGCTAATCCCTCTTTCATACACCATAACTCAAAATGGGTTTTGTTTCAGGTATGTAAATAAATAAATTGGTTTCTGTCCAATATGCTACTCTAGACACACATCTCACCTGCAGATTCATCAGTTTAGTTCTTTGTTGGTGATTTTTTGTGTGATCTTTTATGCTGTGGCTCGTGTGAACTTCGAACATTTCATGGCACATTTCGTATCTTGTACGAATCTTGATTTAAAAACTATCTGTTGACCTGAATGAATAACCTAGATTTTGTGTGCAAATGTCCTTGGACTGATTGAGCAAGATTCAGGCCTTTGGTTCTCCTAAGCCCAAAGAGGAGGAGATCCAATGCAGTCAGCCTATGCTTGTGCTTCCTTTGATGCTAACGCCAGCAAAGCTCAACTAGTAAGGGAAAAAAAACCTAACACAGGCACTACTGGTGAGTCTCTACATTGATTCTGCAATACTGCATTTTAACTGAGGCATGCATGAACCTGTCATGGTGCTGAGCTGCTGAAAGTTCCTCCTCATTACCCTCCCATTGCCACAAGAGCATTCCTATGTAAGTGGGAGCATATGGACTTCGCTTGGGATAGTATATTTTTTAATCTGATAGAGCAGGATGAAATAACAGGAATGGTCTTTTTATTTCTGTTCTGGTGCTCTCTAGTATCCCGTAGATTATAAAATCCTTTGGCCAGGGGGAAAGAAACATATCATGGAAATCCTGAGAAAAATAAGGTAATTATGATTTAATAAAGCTTGCAGTGCCAGGCTGTGTTATATCACAATTGAATGGATGTGTTTAATATTTCAAGTTCATTAACTATGAAAAGTTTCATAGGGTTTAGCTCTTCTAAGGTTAATGGTTTGGATCTGTGTTTGAGAACTGAGTTTGAAGGCTGCTAAACTTAAAAAGCTGCTAACTTTCTCATTTGTTTGTTGGGAAAAGAAAATTCTTTCATTCCATTGCAAGTAAGAAAGCTATATGCCTTTTCTTCTGGATAGTAAAACTGGGCAAATACGTAGAATTAAACAGTTACACAGTACATCGTCACAGATTTAGTATAAACAAACCCCTACTAGCATTACCCCTTCTTGATGCGAACAGTTAGCCAAACTTCATGGTGGGTGTTTGCATCAGATGGAGGTACTGAGCTACTTATTCCTTTGATGTGCAAAGCACACAGAGAAAGTCCCATTTCTCTGAACACAGTAGGAGTGAAGCACCAAAGACAGCTTCTTGGCTCATAGCTTCGTGTTTTTGCAGTGATCAGGTTTATACCAGCTTTCTTTTTCAGGCACAAGCTACCAAGGATTCTTTCCTTCTCTCTCTCACATGGATGCACACTTCTCTCTGCATTGACATTTACTCTGCATGGCAGTCCCTCTTCCTATATAGCTTAATTGTTTGAAGAGACCACAAATGTGATGTAAATCAGGTAGTGGGTATTACACGCAGGTTGTTCTTTAATTGTTTCGTCAGTTGTTTGGAGGGAAGGTAGCTGTTGCTCCTGTCTGATCCTGTCAGGTTTCTTCCAAACCCACCTTCACAACGCAGATAAAGGAGTTGCAGAGGCGCTGCATGCTTTCCAAAGGAGACCTGGTCTTGATGCCAAAGAATTTTCCTCCCTTCTGCTAACCACTGTAAGCACTTACTTCTGCACAGCAGAGCTGCAAAGATTTTAAATGATAAATAAGATGTGACATAGCAAGAACAACCAGACAGACATCCAGTAATGGCAGACAAAACCTCCATTACAGGAAATCACTTCCATATTATACTTGTAAGATCTGAGAGATATGTGCAGATCTTACAAGTATCTTAGCAGATCTGTTTTTGTCATGCAACTTTATCAATATTATTAACACTTATTTGTGCCGGTGCAGTTTTTAGAGCAAAGTCTCCAGTGTACTACCGTGCTAGCAGACTTGTAGTGTGCCAGTGGACATCCCTTTGAGATTTAGCAGCTGAATTCGCTTGCCATTCTTCAGGAGATGAGTATTTGCTCGAAAGCAGCATTCTTCTGCATACATTTAATAAAGTGGCAGAATGAAGCAAAGTATGCCCAATTCATAGTTACTGAGAAACAGCAGTTACTGCCATAAAGTTTCATCAGTTAAGCCCAAAGCGACTTAACTGACTTACTGATGGGTTGATAGGACAGAAAGATGAGTGCAGGTGAATCATCTGGGGTGTGCATCAAAGCAATAAAACCTTTCACTAATTTCAATGACTTTGGATTTTATCGCAGTCATCCACAATAGGCATTTAAGAATTTGGGAGTTGTTTTTATGCATAATACTAACAACCAGCTTGTGTCCCCTCCTCCTACAGAGCTGGATGAGCTGATGTTGGGGAAGGGGAGGACATCATATTATGGGAATAATATGCTCTGTTAGCAGAGGCAAAAAATTGTATATTGCAGTTGGATTTCCAAAAAATTTCAGACACATTCTACTTCCCTTACAATTGCTTGCTTTACTCAAGGAAGCAAAATTAAGCAGTATTACTACTGTTAGCTTTTCTTGATATCTTAAGACAGTCAGCAATCAAAAGTTAAGACACAGATTAACATGTCAGGAGTTGTCCACAACCATGAAGCATTGTCATACAGAGCTACTGCAAGGTCAGAGGGTTATGTATGTGTTTTTCCTTCTGTTGTTCTAGGAAGCTGTGCTCTCCCCTAGTGAAAAAAATATCTGGAAGCAAAGGGAGGTAAAGATTTATATTCCCCGCTATGTAACTGCCCAACCTTTATTTAAATTAATTGATCTTGAGCTTCAGTTTAACAGAAAAAATGGGAACAAATCAGAAACCCCAACCATTGCCAAATCTGAACTTTTCTGTATAGGTAAATTATCAAAATAAAGATGGATGAGGTAGTTCAGAAATGTGTTTTGACCTGCAGTTCCTCTTGTTTGCTTTACATCAGATAACTCTCTATCACTTATAATCACTAGGTGATAAACTAAAATCTTTGTTTAACCAGGTAAGCCTGGGGGCACCCACCATGTCCTGTATGCTGCTGTGTGATGAAATATGGAGGCACGAATAGATAAATTAGGTATTGTTGACTGAAATTGTGTTATGTTACCCTCTGTTGCATTGAGGATTTGAAGAAAACAGAGAAAATTTGCGAGCAAAATCTTTAAATGAGTCTCTAAAGCTGCCTAGTGATACAAACTCAGATGTGACATGTGGAACTGTCATTGTTTCAGCCCCCTCAGTGTCACATATGTCCTCTGCAAGTACAGGGTCTGCATCATTAGATGATTATACCAGATTTTTGTTGCTCAAGAAGAAACAGAAGCTTAATGTCTTGAAGGTTCAGCTTAGCAGCGCAGCCAGGCAATCTGCCCATTAGAATTGCAAGCCTCTTTCATGCATGGCCAGTTCCAAAGTTCTGTGCAGCAGGACTCAGGAATTAAAAATGTCATCTACAATTATGCATATTTTCATCATCTTCTATCATGCAAATCCCCCCCCAAGTATGCAGCAAATGTTTTGTTTGCATATGTAGGTCAACCACAAATCTTCAGTGGTCTAACATAAACATTGGAAGCATAGGCTCATGTATACAGATTTAAACCCAGTCTGAAGCATAACACCACCACTGACATCTACCAAGTGGAGTCTGTTTACTAGATATGTTTTCTTCTGACTTTTAATTTTCTAAAGCATTGCTTTCTTACTGATTTGCAAAAGTACAGCTGGCAGAAGATACTCACCATCATTGCAAAAGGAACTATTAACTTCAGACATGGATGGATAGTTCTTAATGAGTAACTTTTTTTTAACAATAGTTTGAGGAATATGTTCTTTTTCAAAATGGTACATTAAAGTATTTCTGCAGATAATTCTTATTTTGCCACTGGCAGGAGTCCCATTTTAGATGATATTTTAAAAAGATTGTAGGTTAATTTTTGCAAATTATATGCTACTTAATGTTTTCCCTGTCTTGGCTATCCTTTCAAAAATATAGAAAAAATACATTTATTGTCCTTACAATTCTAGATAAAAGCTAGCAATTTTGATCCAGACTCAGTAACCAAAACGCTTACTAGGAGAAGTCAAATTTATTATTTAAGAAAAATGTTACTTACTAAACTCACAAGTTTGATGTGTTCACATATGTCTGACTCATGAATTCTGTATACCACGAGTTGGCAGCACAGTTCACCTTCAGTATGAGTTGCTTGGATTAGCACATTATCATGATGTGAAACTCCTACTGTTCAGTTTCCTGTCTGGGAATGTGTAACTCTTAGAACTAGGTTTTCAGCGACAATATTCCTGCAGATACATGCAGAGTACCTGCTAGCACAGTTCAGGGAAACAGGCCGATCTCTGGAGTGATACTGCAGCATGTTACTCATCAGTGGTCTGCATCTGTAAAATTGCTTTATTACCACTCATCCTTGGATCTGACGGCTACCTATGCACAGCATGAGAATGCGTGTATTTGCACACACAAACATCAGGTTAACCATGTCATAGTATAACGACCCAGTAAGTTACGATTTAGGGTAAATGAGAGTGAAGTTGTTGGCCTAAGAGATGAGTAAAATACTGTATAATCAGTGTCCTTCTCCATTCTCATAAAATTAGACTAGCACCTCTATTCAATATCCTGAATTTAACTAATAAAAATACAGGGACATTACATTAAGAGTCAGATCAGGGCTCTTACAAAAGGCCAAAATACTGCGAGGTTGGAATTGAAATATCTCTTGAAGATACGTGATACTGTGCTGATAAATATACATGTATACCAATACTCTGCCAAATTCCCTTCTGTGTAGGAGGGCACACTTTATTCTGTCCTGCCTACAAATACCATCGCCACTGTGACACTGGAAGATGATTCAGAAAAAAAATTCATTGATATTTTTCCCAGCACAGTCTAACAGATGTACAGTTCTCCTAGACAGAATACACATTCTTGTTCACTTGTTATCACAAGACAGTAACAATTTGTTCTTCTCAACAGCTCCCTCTGAGCAAGGGTCTCAGGAAATAAGCTTGTGTTTAAGAGCACACAGTAACTTCAAATTTCTTCTCTCCTCACAGGGGACAGATGATCTAAAGTTTCATTTATTTTCCCTCCTGCTCCTAGATCCAGCTTGCAGTATTCAGCGGGATACACTCTCCTTCTGCATTACCTTGCTACTTTATTACTACTCAACCTATACTTTACTCCCCTACCTTGCAGTACCTGAATACCATGTACAGTCTGACTCCATGCTGCACACAACAGACCATCTCTATTTATCTCAACATGAAATCAAGGTTTTATCCATACAATACAGTGCAAACCAGGTATCTGATGTATTACTGCTTCTTTGGTAGAGAAACAACTAGTACATTATTAGCCTGTAAGAAATATGGATATATAATAATTAGATATAAAAATATTTCTCTTTTGCAATCATTTTGTTTGGTATTTCCCATGCTCCAAAGCCTCTTAATGCCTTGGCCCATCTTAACTATCTCCCTGGCTTTCCTTCAGCACTGCTGACATTGCTGAGGATAAATCTCTTAATATATGTTGAAAATGGTCACTTCATTGTAAGACACAAGGCTGTAATTAATTAATTAGTTTCTTCATTGCCTGCAAGGGTAAATGACAGAAGATGGGTAATGCACCAAAAAAAATATGGGTAGTATTAGGATTGCAGGTGAAGCTCTAGTTTGCTGTTGAAATAAGACAGTATCTGGGTGATAAACTGTCTTTTTTATAAACTGCTACTGACTTGTAGAAAAGGGTCCACATGTACGGAATCACAGTTAATGGCACATTGTGTCTCATGTCTTGGTTTCTGTAAAATACCAGGGACCATGTGAGGTGAGGATGAGAGATTAATCCACATGTTCCTAAAACCTGATCTAGCAGGGCAAAAGATACATTCCAATCTCCTCCCCGTCTGAGGGGTTCCACAGTCAGGAGCTTAGTCTTGACATGACCTTTTTATTTTAACTCACAGCTAACTGGAACCCCCAACTTTGTGATGCATTTATTTAAATCTTGCTTTCATTTAAATGATTGCTTCTGACGTCCTGTTTCAGGCCTGTCCCTGCTCCGTATCAGGAGCACAACTCTAGTGACAGCTCACACAGAAACCTGATTATTCCTGCCTTTTTTTTCTCTTCCCAGGTTTGCATCTAAATCCGGAATCCCTTGGAGCCAGGCTGGATTTCCCAGGGTGCAGCGCCACCGCCTGCCCGCGCTGCTGCTGGTCCCCGGCACCTTCTAAATCTCTATTTTTGCTACTCTTTAGACAATGCCCAGTTCACTCACATGTTCTCAATTTCATCACCTCTTAACTAATATTGTGAGGGATGTAACTGCTGGTAAGGCTATTCATTCCATTATCAACGTTGTAAAAGCGGTTTTTGTATTTTCTTCCTGTGCTTTTGCCTCACTCGGGCACCCTAGGAGTGTGTTTAAAATCCAGAGATTAAAGTGACTGTAGCAGCATGGTATTCACCTGAAACTGTGCAACCCTGAACAGATCACAGAAACACCCATCTTGGCAGACGTTTTCAGCCCAGAGGGTTTAGGGCCGAAGGGCCCTTCAGTCAACGTGCTCCCCACACCCCCCGCCTTGGAGCGAGGGGCCCAGCACCACTCTGCCGGCCGCACGCCCCGACATGGGCTTTCCTGGTGGCTTTTGGTTAAAAATAATTCAAGAAAATACAGAAACTAATCAAGCCATACAGTGGAAATCAGTCCAGGACTGCAAACTGGTCATCACTGGACAATGGGTGAGGAAACTCAAGAGCTGAGCCGTGGTGCTGGTCCCAGGCAGAGAAGCCTTTGTCTTGGAGTAACGGCACCTGACCCCCCTGCCTCACGTAGAAAATCACTCCACCACACGATAAGGGATGGATTTAAATTCTAAGCCACGCGGGCAGGGGTTTCGGGGGCAGTGGTTGGCAAGCGGCTGCCAGTTCCACACGACCGACATGAGGCACTGACCGCCGCGATCTCGCCCCCAGCACCGCCCGCTTCCAAGATGGCCGCCCCGACTCCGCGCCTTTCCGAAATGGCCTCCCCAGAAGAGTCCGACGGCCCTTGCCCGCTTCCAAAATGGCCGGAGCGGCCACAGGACGTCATTGCCGGCGGGGAGGAGCGAGCGGGGTCATCGCTTCACGGGGATTGGCCCCTCGCGCGCCCCATCCGCCGCTCCGCTTTCATGGCAACGGGCAGGGAGCGGGGGCGGCAGCGGGGCCGAGGCAGGACGCTGCGGGATGGAGCTGGTCGGGGTCCCGCCGCAGGGCTGCGCCCCGGCCCGGGAGGCGGAGGAGCCTCCGGGGTCCCCGGCCCTCCCCGCCGAGGAGCCGCCGGGCGGCCAGCCCGCCGGGGCGCCGCTGGTGGAAGGGGCGCTGCGCCCCGCGGCCGGCCGGGGCCGGGAGCGGGGCCGCCGCGGGGTTGGCCCGCAGGGCCCGCCCGGGCGGGCTGCGCGGGGCCGGGGGCGGCGGGCCCCGGGCCGGCGTGGAGGGGAGGAGGGGGGCCGCGCCGCCCGGCGGCCCCGCGTCACGGTGGACAGCTCCAAGGCCAAGACCTCGCTGGAGGCGCTGAAGATCAGTCTGCGGCAGCTCCGCTGGAGGGAGGTGAGCGCCCGGCCGGCCCCTCCGGCCCGGCCCGCAGGACGCGCCTGGGGCTTTGCCCGAGGCCTTCTCCCGCTTCCCCGCCTGCCCCCGGCTCTGGCGGGACCCCGGCCCGGCCTGGCCTCGCGGTGGCCCCAGCTCCGGCCCTACCTCCGCTCCCCCCGCTGTTCTGCCGGCGGTTCTGGGGAAACCGCCCCGCCGTTGCCATGGGGTCCGCCTCTGGCAAAGCGTTTCCCCTTCTCCCTCCTCCTGCCTCCCTGAACCAGCGCCAAAACAGGCTCCTGCAGCCGGGAGGGTCATCTGGACCCTGGAGTTATTTCTCATTAGATGTCAAGTCTGGAGGCTGATTTGATTCATGATCAAGACGGCTATCGCCAGTTATGCAAGCCAGAGTAGGGGTACTTGGATATTATGCTTCAAAGCTTAAACTGATTACTGGAAAGGGCAAGAAAGCAAGCTATCCCTATGTAGAAATGTCTGGTGTGTTGTGTTGATGTGCATTTCTTTCATCTTTCTCTCATAGTATGGGTACGTGACATAAGGCTCATGACAGTGGACAAAAGGTATGACCTGATAGATTAGCTGCCTGATCCCATGGCAAAGCCTCTGCATCGCAGATTATCTTGAAGCCCTATCAAAGAGTATTGTGTATGAATGAAATAATATTAAACCACCTAATAAGGCATACATAACAGGCTTTAGCCTTCTAAATTATTGTAGGTAGAGAAGGTATGGCTTTTTTTTTTTTTCCTTACAGCTTGAGTCAGTCTCGTATGTTTTCTCTGTGCTGTGTGAGGAGTTCAGTGTCTGTCTATGCTGAACAGGAGACATGGCAGTATGAGAGAGAGACACATGACCTGGAACAAAACTGATGCTTTGGAACTCCTTATTTAAATCCCGAAGAGATTTCTAATGTATATATTTTATTACAGATGTTAATTTGTTCCCAAATTGTAAAGATTTTCCTTCCATAATAATGTTCTAAATGACTTTATAGAAGTTGAGATGGCTTCTAGGAACTTTTTGAGGAACTTCTGTAAGAAGAAAGGTACTTGTAATCCATTTGGAAGAGGGAGGCTGGAGGGGACATAAAGTGTAAGCATAAAACCTGAGGATGAAGAGTTTCTTCATGTATGTGCAGAGCTAGGGTACAGCAGTGTGATCTATGGCACCTGCTCCACTTTACAAAGGTGCCTTTGGGATGTCCACTCACAAGATACTAATATTTCTGTGCACCTGATGCTTTTTTAACAAAATATGTGCAGACTTGGGGTAGACAGTATATTCTGTGTTGTTCCTAACTTTGGAGTTAAACGTTACAAATTTGTTTTCTGGAAGCAGCAGTATTTTCTGGATTGAGTGGCAGTAAATATTACCTGTGTTTATTCATAATGTCCTAAATGCCTAATATCACAAGGACGTATATGCTTCTTGCCGGGAAGAGTAATGACTTCTCATTCTCTGTCTTCATAAAATTTTATTTCAAGATTTTTATTATTTAAATCCAGTGGGAGGATTTCAAAATCTCATTGCACAAAAGCTCCAGTTCTTAACTCCTGCTTTTATGGCAAAATAGTAATGAAATACCAGAGGTGTGAAATTAAAACCTCTTTGCGCTTACTTCTTTTACCCCTCTGCACCTGTGGAGTGTCTGTCAGCAACCTTGCTCTGTGTTTTACTCAGTAATGTACAGAGCAAGGGGGACTTCACACTTAATTTCTTTGTTCTTATGGCTAAATTTTATGTTCAGAGTGCCTGGTGCCACTCCAGTGAGTGTTTCTGAATTACTGATTTCAGTTAGCCTCACAGATTATGTTGGTAATGAGCCATATTTACTGGTTAATTTTGTCTTTTCTGTTTCCTGAGCTTTTACTGTTTTGCATATCTTATGCCCTGGACTCTCTGCACTTGGTATTCTGTCCTACATAGTGACTTGTTTCACATGCTCCTCTCATGAATATCTGTGCTGCATTATCAGCATTCTCCTTCCTGCTCTGCATCCCACAACAGCAATTGCTTTTGGCTTTACTTCATCTTTCTTGGTTTACTGTCTCCCTCAATATCCTTTCTCCTCCATGCATTAGTTCATTCAGTATTTTTCATTTAGTCTGTTGCTTCCCCTTCTGGCCACTTCGTACTCTTGATAAAGAAGAGACCAAATAACGAACTTTGTGCCATTTGACTGTACCATCTAGGTGGCTAGTAATTAATTCCTTGTAAGCAAGTCACTGTAATATACTTCTGTAAACTTTTCTGTTTATTACAATAAAGAGGTTAATATGTATGAATGTAACATCTTTTGTTAAGAAAGTATTGTCTCTTATCCATGTATATGTGTTAAATCAATTTTATGGGTGGTTTGTTTTTTTTTGCATCCCCCCCCTTCCTGTCCCCCCAAAAGTGGAAAGAGTAATGAAAGGGGAATCAATATTAGCTGTGACTCTTAACTAGTTCTGTTTACATTGGGGAAAAGAAGCAGATGAGTCTTCCAGGATGGGAGTAAGACAAACTGTTGACTTCAAGCTAGCAGACTTCAGTAGACACAGGGAATCTGTAGGCAAGATCTTGTCTAGATTTGAGGAGAAGAATAAACAACATTAAGAAGAGAAATCCAAGGAAAACTCTTTTATTCAAGTTGCATATAATTTTGAAAGCTCTCGCTTTCAACTGTTTAGAAAAATGGCACTAAAGTATCTGTTCAAACAACTATCATCGATGGCCAAAGAGCCTTGGAAATAGTTTCACTGTTACAGCAGGACTGGCAGAGGGAACACATATGTTGTTTCTTGTAGGATCCATAAAAATAATGCAAAAAACATCTTAGAAGTTGTAATGAAATGTGTATATTTTAAATAGTGATCTTTCAGGGTCTGGTATTCTGTTGTCATCCCTTGTATAATACTTTTCAAGGCAATTGCATCTTGGGCTTTGATTTAGTTGATTTAGATTTGATTTGATCCTTCTTCTCCCTTACAACTTCTTTTATGTTTTTTCCCATTGCTGCTTTTGTTTTTTTTCTGTCCTTCTGTGTTTGCTGCTGGATGTGTTGGCTTGAATATGTTGTTGGGCATTGGGCAGGAGACATTATAATAGGCTTTTTAAAGTGGGCTTCTTTTTATTGATAACTTTTTCTATCTAATGGATAGCGTTATTGCAGTGTCATATAGGCTTTTGTTTTGGTTTACTTTTTGTTTTAAGTTGTACATTCTGAGATCTCCTTGGTGTAGTTACCCTGACTTGCTGGAAGAGCTTTGTTTCAGTAATAATCTATTATTGCAATATGCTCCCTGATAACTTGCAGAAATAAGACATAATGCACTGTGTGAACAGAGTTGTCCACGTGGTAGTAGTTCATTTTAGTAAACTAACATATGGTAAATGCCACTATAAGACAAAAAAAGAGGGAATAAACGTGGCTAATATTGGTGAGCAGTTTATTTTATGGCACTGATACATGAGGAAGAGGTGAAAGAGTTCAAGGGAGAGGAATTTGACTTGAAATTCTGTTATTGGAAGCAAAAGACAGAAAACTTTTTTTTTTCAGCTGTGGGAGTTTTGAGTAAATTAAATTATCAACCATGATAGCCCTGTCTGGGGTAACGCACAGGGGTGGACCTTTTAAAAAGCATTGCAGAATTTTAATGTGCATGCCAGTGAAGCAATTACTCCCATCACTAGATTGGACTATCTGATTTAGTGTGTCAGATTCTTTAAATGAACATGATATGCCAAATGAAATAATGGGCACAAATTGAGCTGGCATCCTGAGTTTATTCACCACTTAATAAATTATTTCTTCGGCTAGCTTTCAATTACCAGGCAAATAGAAGAAGCAGATGTCTCGGACATCAAATATCCCAGCATTAAGCGTTTCATTTGTCTCGCTGTTCAGTAGCTGCACGGAGACGTAGAAATAGTTTGAAATTTTACGCTGGGAAAAGCTGACTAGAAGACCAGAGTCATTTAACGTGTCATTAAACATGATGGAACAGACTGATGTGACCTGTGAGACAATTTAAATTATTGGCTTCCAATCAAAAGGTAGGAATGACCTGTCAGACCAGTTTGACTGTGGTTGATTATTAATCGTATCAAAGTTGTAAAAACAAGTCTATTCTCTTTGTGGCTTTTTTTAATTGTTCTGACAAATGCCCCCCAGCTCTGAATAAAAAAGATTTAAAATAAATTCTTTGAAGAGTTCATGAATTGATTGCAACCTGTAAGTCGTTTGCACTGACCGACCTGAAGACCAGACTCTTGGGTTTTCTGCACAGGATGGGCACAGCAGCAAGGATGGCTCCAGTCATGCTTACAACCTCTGTCGCCCCGCGGCTGTGAGCACCCCAGGGCCCCGGGCTGTCGGCACCTTGGCTTTGGCATTAGTTAGTGCGGATCTGAGGATATTCCAGCTGAGACCAGGGAGCCGTAGACAGAAGCTCTTATGAGAATGGAGGACTGCTTCAAGCACCTACCTTTCTTTTTAGCTAGTCCCTGGCACCAGGAGCTGGGGAGGTGGTGGAAAAGCCTCTTCTACCACAGTAAGATTAATTTATATCTGCCTGGCACTGCCAGAGGGAGCCAAGTAATCGAACTTGTTTGTTCCTTTCCAAACACTATTCTTATGTAAAAGTATAACGCGGACAATAAAGAATCCTTCCCAGCTCATTCAGGAGGTGAGTTTGATCCCATTGTTGGATAAACTCAAATAATCTTGATTTGTCAGGATAGGGAAGTTGCTGTGCCATCTGAATTGCTGATGCGGGGGTGCAGTGCTTCCATTTTCTGGTCGAGAGGTGCTCGTTCTTCATCTGTTGTGAAATGACTTCTGTGCGGTGTTTGTAAAGCGCTTTGATATCCTCTGTAGATGAAAGGTGTTATATAAATGCAAATTTCATTCCTTTCATTTCAATTTCATTTAATAAATAAATAAATTGTTCAGGTTTTAGTGGGAAGGGTGCATCTGTATTCTGGATATACCTGTGGAGAGAGGTTAAGGCCACTGATTGTCTTTCAGAGCTTAACAGAATTAATTTTCACTTGTACAAAACAGATTTTGCAGGCTGAATAATAATGAAATAAGTGAAGAATCCACTGGCTCTGTTAAATTCAGTGTCTCATCCCTATAAGTAAGGAAACATAGAAAGGAGATGCATTGCTCAATTAGCATTTTAAATTAATTTTTCAAGGCTATTTACTGAGGAAACTGAAATTTTAATTAAAATAGCAAATCAAGTAATTCATTCAAAAGCTTTATGAGATTCTTTTTTCTGTCATATTGAAAAAAAAATCCAGTGCTTAAAGACATGTTTTAAAGCAAGAAAAATTACATTTAGAGTAAAGAACAAGTAGTTTCCGCAAAATCCTGCGGTTCTTTCAATAAATAAATGGTACTAAAATCGTTGGGTGATGAGGATGTTAGATACTTAATACAAATATGTCCTAAAAATGTTGTGGTCAGAAATACAGCATATTTGTTTGAAAAAGATATAACCTAATAATAGAACATATTCCGGTGAATATATTCCATATGGTGTTTAAAAGGCATCTACATGGAGTGGCAGATAAAATGTTTTTTTGGATTGATAAATGGGGCTGTGTCTAAGAGAATGAGCGTGGAAGAGTACTTTTTTGCGCAAAACTTATTATAACAGGGAATATAAATGTTTTAACTTAGTAATTTTTTTGCTTTGGATTGTCAATACTGCTAATTCATGGGGCTCGTTCTTGGTGCTCGTAGCTTTTTTTTTCAAATCACTTTACTATTAGAAACTGTTGCTATTGGTAGTTGGCAGTGCTGTTTCAGAGTTCTTCAGACAGCTTAAGAAGAGGTTGATCTTTTTTATGGCAGAAAATGAACTATACAGTTTTCCACTTTTTGGTGAAATCTTGTATGAATGGGAAAAGAAGCTCTTAAGTTGTTGGAATACTTAATATTGTTGAAATAATTGTCTTAGTCCTTAATATTTGAAATATATATGCTCAACAAATGATTAATTCAATTGTAAGCTTTACAGGCTATTAGTACAAGAAAGGAATTAATACTGTATAAATTAATACATATAACTGAATATTTATAAATTAATAATATAGCTATTTCATTTAAATATCTTGCTTTGAATATCCATTTAAAATTTATTGTAGTTTGGACACCAGTGTAAATCAGCTTGCTCAACATGTGCTTTGCAGTTACGACCTGCTATTAATTTACAACAATATTGCTAGCTACGTGTATTCCCTGAAATAGAGTTCCAGGGAGCAGAAACGTTTCCTGCTCGTGCTAGACTGGGAGTACGTGGAGATGCCACATGGTTTGGGGGGTAAAGGGCTGCCGCGAGTACGGGTGCAATCTGGGAAGGGGACTTGGGTTACCAAGCTGCAGAGGGGGAGCACAAATATAAGCCGTGAGACTCTCGGCATTAAATGGCGATCTTTTTAAGAATAGGAATTGATTTAGTAACTGCCAATAATGACAATTCCTCCATGACCTCTAGTGTTTTTTTCCCTTGATGGTTGCTTTTCACTCCTTAAACTGGGGAGGACAAAAAGCCCAAAACATTGTCAGAGTGTGTTTACTTCCTAGCTGTAGCCCTTGCCATTGCTGTGCCTTCGTGTGCCACAATTAAGTGCTGCATTAATAAAATTAATGAAATTTTATTCCTTGTAATAGTATTTTAAATTAGAAATGAGACATGCCTTAATTGTGGTTGATAACATGCTTGGAGTTTCTCAGTACACATCATGCCTCTTAGTCCTTTGTTTTTAGCTTCTAGAAACCTTTCATGGTTTGTTAACATCTTGAACTGATCAAAATATTCTTAGTTTTGCAACCAAAATATAGAGCATATTTCTTTTGACAGCCAGAAGACTGTTCTTGAATGGTTTATGCTTAATATGAAAAGCAAGGAATGAATGGGTATTGCCAGTTTGCTTCAAAACTTGTCTCCTATCTCTTTTCCAGTTTCCTTTTGGCAGACGCTTGCCGTGCGATATCTATTGGCATGGGGTATCGTTTCATGATAATGATATATTCTCAGGTCAAGTCAACAAGTTTCCAGGTACCTTACTTCTGTTTCTAGTTTAAACAAGTTCTTTAAAAATATTATTCTTTTAACTGTTTCTGCGTTTTACTGCTTTTTAGTGTGAATTATCTGCCTAATCAGCTGATAGTATTTTTAGCGTATTTCTGGTTTTGGTGGGTGATTTCTGCTTAGGGGGTAAGAATATCAGAATGGGTGTCTTGAACAATTTCTGAGCTGAAATTTGTTTTGGAGAGAAAGTGTTTTTGATGAAAAGAATACTTCCTAGGTATGGATTTAGGAAAAATAAGAGTGTTAGGCTATAATTTAAGTATGCAATTATTGTCTGTTATCTAGCATTGATAACAGTGCTGTATCTTTGGATTTGCTTTTGATTCTAAGTGGAAAGAATCTGTTTTGTTTCGTACTCTGGCCTTTCTCAGGGAGAAGCTCAAAGCAGGGTTCCTCAAATGGATTTTTTTAATATCGAAGAGTTCATGTCAGCCCTCATTTTATGATGACTCTTCTACTTTTTTAAGCTCCCTTTTTTCTCGTTTAATCCCTCTTGAGATCTCTCTAAATAAGAGCTAAGAGCTTAGGTATTGACTTATCTAAGCCCTTTACTTCAGATTTATTGCTGCTGTGTTAGTATGCTGTGAGAATGAGAACACTCAGATACCAAACTTTATGCTTTATTTACCCTGACTTTCTCCTGTCTGTGGGAAGTTCACATACAGGTATCGGATGGTGTAGTTTTCTGGTGGTTTAAGAATGTGCTAGATGAATGTTACCCCCTCTGTATTCTGGCTTCGATGTGGTAAGCAAGTGGCCTCCACAGTAGTCAGAACCAGAGCCCTTCAGAAGTAGACCTGATTTCCAGGGTTGTTGCGCTAACTTGATGCTGGGTTTTACTAAATTCTTTCTCTTGAAAAAGAGATCATGATGCTTTTCTTAGTTACTTGTCAGAGATTCAAAGACTCTTGAAAGGGTTGGTCCCCAGGGAGACTTAGAAACTTTGCCATAAATACAGCTTTTTAGTCACGTTCCTAGTGGAAATAAGACTTCAGCAAATGTGTGTGTGTCCTCCTTGTACCTTTGGAACCTCCTGGCCAAAATCAACCGCACTCGACAGAGGTTTGCAGTCACAGGCTACTGAATTCCTGTAGGTTTTGTGGAAATTAGCTGCCCATGTAGGAAAGAAGCCCACAGATGATGTTCTCACTGAGAAAGAAGCTGCAGCATGAACCTTATAAGCTGTAATAACTGAAAGCATATAAACAACACGAGAGTAACCCTGAATGCCTCGACCGTGGGAAGAGCTTCTACCGGAGCTCTCTCAGATCTGGGCATGGCATGATCCAAGCACAAGATTCAAAGCTGCAGGAAAGCAGCGAAGTTTGGCTGCTCTCAAAATAACCTGGTCTTTCTGATGTAGTTACTTGAATGCAAAATAAACACGGAGTGGTTGATTATATTTAAATGACATTTTTACCTATTCCTGGAATGATAGCGAACTGGGACGATTATTTTGGATTATGGCAAAGGTGGTAGTTAGTATGTGGCTAAAGCTTTCCCTCTATTATTCTGAGCTGTATTTTTGATAATTATTTTTTTCTAATACAATACAATAATACAAACAATATCAAATATGGTGGGGAAATGTTACAAATATTTTGTCAGATTTTAAATTTTTAAAGGTCTTCAGCTTTATTGAAAGCAATGACTAGAGTGCCTTACCAGTAGGGTGAGCAATGATGTAACAATTTACTTTTAGAAGTGCAGGTTTTTCATCGCTTTTAGACACTGTCTATTGTTTTCCCAGGCATGACGGAAATGGTACGTAAAATTACACTGAGTCGTGCAGTGCGAACAATGCAAGATCTATTTCCTCTTGAATATAACTTCTATCCTCGATCTTGGATTCTGCCAGAAGAATTTCCCCTCTTTGTGGCTGAGGTAGATTACTTTTACTCTCGGAATGTATAACTTGTTGGATATTGTTGCCATGTCATTCTTTAGTTTTTCTTGCCTACCAGATTATTTAAAATCACACTTGGGTGTTGGGGAGGACATCAATTTTCAATGAAAAATCCAGACATAGTCTTGATGAACTGTTTTTGTTTGTTATGTTCTAGAATAAACTTTAAAAAAATTATGCTTCTCTGCAATGCCAAAGAGATGTCTGAAAATTAAACATGATAGAACCATAAGCTCGTTCCCTGCATATTCTACTGAGTTTAAAAGGGCTGAGGTGGTTCCAGTACAGTAGTGTGTGGAGTGTGGTACTTCACCAGGTTCATTGTCACTGAAGTCTTTTTAGTCCACCCTACCTGTTCTATCCAAATCCTTCAAAACAGCATTTTGTACTGTGCATTGTTAAATATACCTGCATCTTCCTGAATAATTGTTTGTTTGAATCTCTTGTCAGACCATTGCTTTGTTTAAATATTCAGAATGTAATAAAATGACATTCTTTTTCAGCTTTTTTTGAAAAAGTGATGCTGTGTGTTGCTATTTGGTTCTGTTATTACAGATATTTTTTAAAATATTGTATGTGTTTGTTTTAACCCTGTCTGACTCGCTAGTGCATTCTTGTATTCTACAGTATCCTCTGATTGGAAAAGTGAGAGAAAAAGGTATGGACTTTAATAGACTTCTATACTGTGTGTTACTTATTAGATAATTACCATATCCACAAACCAATTAAATCCATGAACATCTTTTAATATATACTCTTCAAGGGTGCTAGGTCACTGCCATGGCACTGCTAGAACAGTAAGAATTAATAAAATCCCCAGTACTTCAGCCTTATTGCTGTAGGTGTAAGACCAATTTTTTAAAAGGATTGTAAATTATCCAATCAATTTAGCAATGACAGGTAGTTAAGTGCAAATAACTTGGAAGTAAACTTTCAAAATGGTGCACTGGGGTTCTAGTAATGACTCTTTTGGGACTCGTGCCTGTCTCGGTTACGAGGCGCTGAGTTACGGCAGCAATGTGGTCTGTACAGCAGGTTAAATGCACAGAGCCGCACGCTGTCAGCAGGTGGCACTGCAAATAAATACTTCTCTCTGGTTGAACGGTTACTGCAGTGAAAACGATTCGGTTTTTGTTCCAAGAATAACAGATGTCCAGTAACACACTCCTAGGAGTTTCCTTTGCATATGTTCTTCCATCTGTGTTTGAGAAAAGCATAGTTCTTGTTATCAAACATTATATTTTATGTTGTAAGAGTTTGTGTTCTACTTAACGCAAGTTGTAATGTAACCCCTCCAAAACAAGAAAAAATGCAAAACAAAAAATTCCAAATCCACTGTGAGCCATAAATGGTTCAGAACGCTTTTCGCTTGCAGCTTCATGAGTTCTCAGTAGAAGTTCTTGTCTTTTCTGTTGTTTATTTGTTCATATGCGGTTTTTTTGCTTTACAATCAAGGGCCCCTAATGCTGCTGAAAATGTCAGCTCTCTGAGACTGAATTTGCATCTTATTCACAAACAAGTACAATACAGCATTGGCAGTGCCTGCACGTTAAACATACCCCTGTAGGAACTGGCATACACTTGAATATGTGAATGCCATGTGTACATTTGTCTGAGCAAAAGATGATTTAACCATCTTGGGTACTTCTGGAAGTAAAGCTGTATTGTCATGGGCTGCAACTAATAAATACATAGCTCTAGATATGTCACGCTAAAACTCATGTTGCTGTACCTTTGCTATTGCTAGTATTCAAGCCCTTTAGGGCATAGTTAATTACCAAAGTCACAAATTCTGTGTCGGTGTAGGTTAGACATGAGAAGATGGTTTGGTGCTGTTTGTAGTACAGGATTTTGTCGCAAAGGGCTGGACTGAGAAATGAACACCTATGAGATTTCGCCTGTGATAGAAATGTCTACTGAAAGAAGAAACTCCTTGAGAATTTAAATCTCACTGCCTCCTCCTGAAGCACTACAACATTGCAAAACAACTTGTCTTTCAAATACTCTTATTGTGCCTCACTTCTGTAGACATGATTGTGAACTTTTATCATATATTTATATCAATAACTAAATCAAATACTGTCAGTTTTTCTCACTTTCCACTATACCTAAATCCAGGTAGAAAAAACACTAGAGCTAATCTAAGATTAATCTTCTGTGCTTTAGAAGCCAGTAATTGATGAGAAAGCAGGACTCTTGAGTTTGTTGTGGATGCACTTCATATTGGGAAATACCAACAAAATCATAGTTCCCTTAGTGTCATTTGTATTGAAATGAAATGATAGGTATTTTTAACAACGGCTTAAAACTTCATTTTACTAAGTAAACATATACTTAGCTATTTTCAGGTATTCATCTCTCCTTTACCTTCTAAAACATTTTGTGCTAACGTGTCACCATAACAGAAGATGAATTACAGATAAGCAAATCTCTCAGGTGATCACCCCTTCACTACCAGAGAGGAATCTGTTGGAATCTGTGTGCTAAGAACTTATTTCTAGTAAGAAATTACAATTTCAGAAAAGTAGCTTGGGATTCAAACCAGGGCCTTGATTGCTCTCATATTTCCTTTTGTATTGTCTGTGAGAATGACGAATAGGCCTAGTATGATTGATTTTTAATAAGAATCTAATTTGGATAATCTAATTTCTAGCACACTATATGTTTGGTGGTTGAATCAGGTTTTCAGCTTTTGGATACCTTTTAGGCATAGACAGGCTTTGTGCTGTCAAATCTTAGAGCCCGTTATGTGCATTTTTTTCAGAACACTGTATTTATTTAGCCTGTGTCTCCTTTTGAAAGCCAAACCTGCAACTGGATCAGATTTTCATACCGTTAGACATCATACTTTCCTCTTGCTGTTGACTGTAAACAGTTAACATGTTTTTAAAGATAATTTCCTTCTGTCAAGCTGCATACACAGAAATATCTCATTTCATATCAACTAGTTTTCCCTACATGACTGGATTTTCTAATTCTGGACAAGCCTGCTTATAATGAGAATTTGAAAGAATATAGTTGAGGGGATTGTAGAGAATTTGAAGACAACTGTCAGGGATTTCCTTGAAGATCAAGAAACCATCTTCTTTCTTCAGGACAGTCAATCCGCTGAAAAACAGACTGACTCTTGATTACTATTCCCTCTTTCCCCACCATCCTGTCTTCATCTGCCATGTGTAAGTTTTGATGGACTGGAAGGCCCAAGTAGTCTATCCAGTAGAATAATATCCAGGCCTTCCAGTCCATCAAAAACGATGGAGAAAATTATTTCTGTTCTAACTAAATGGAAAGAGTTAAGTATGAGATCTATGAGACTAATAATTGTTAAAATGCAGGACTTCAAAAGCAGGTTGCTGTTGCATCTTTAACAGTAGTCCCCAGAAAGTGTTATCTGTTTTGAAAAGGCACTGCTGTAGCAGAGGCGTGAACAACAGGCATGGGAATGGGAGGCAGATTGCCCCGGCTGGTTTCACAGAGGTTCTTTATTACTTTCTGCCCTAGTAGACTGTGATTGGCACTTTGTACGTACAACTGGAGTTGTAGTAGGGTATGTTTAGTTGTGAAGGTTCAAGATTAACCAAGTATCTTCTGGGATGCTAGCTTTAACGTGTGAACTAGAGAGACTCCTCTAGTATGCAGAGTAATGTCACATCAGGGGAAGATTATTCTTTAGTGGTAAAAAGACTAGGGCATAAATCCTGCTTTCCTTCTTTGCACATCTAGGCCTGCTGATCTACTTGGACCTATTTATCCACATGCTGTTTACGTAAGCCTGATCTCCATTGTGACGTTTTATCCGTCAACATGACCTATTTTGAAGGAAGATCTTATCATTGAGTTAGTGTGACACTTGTCCATGAGAAAAATCCTAGTCTAAATAAGTAATCTTGAATTTGTGCTGTAGCTGGCAGGAAGGCTTTTAGCAGCGTGATTCTCAGTGAAATAAATAACTGGATAGGATGGATCCAGAAGTCCTTCAGGCCTTGGCAACGTCACTGCTGGCAGAGCTGTGCCTCTCCTGTGGCTCGGCAGCCTCATGTAGTCTCAGCAGAGGGTGTTGTCTGAAAATCGTGATGATCTGACCGGCGCTTAGCCTTTTCCTGGGTGCTAATCTTTTCTCTTTCATTCTGCAGTGCCAGGGCTGATGGTGGCAATTGGCTGTTTTTTCTTTGTTAGCTTGTATCCTCAGGTGTCTTAAAATCAATCTCCAGCTGTTGCTGGCGAGCTGCAGGCCTGTGTGAAACCAGATCCCCAACCCTGTTCAGCAGTGTCTGGCTGAATAGAGAGAATAGCCGCTGCAGGTCTAGTGCCGCAAAACGTGTGAATGCAAGAAAAGAGTGATCTGTACAGTGACATCCCTCCATTTTGAAAAGAAGAGATTTTAAATCCTTTATGTTTTTGAATCCCATGAGTAGACGATACATATGTTAGCCTGTATCCTGCGTTTTCTTTAGCTGCATTCTTTATTAGGGCTTCCTGTGCCAGTGCTATTAGGAGTTACACGAGCTACAGTCCTTCAGCATCTATTCATTGAAACCTGGATTTTATAGTGGCATTTTGATAAATTACAATTTGTGCTCTGATAATTTCTTTCCTCCTAAATACTTGTGAATGCAGTGCTCCTGTATTTACACCTGTAGGGATATTAATCTATATGCAGAGAACAGTGATAGAGCTGGGGAAGCTACAGAGGCTGCCTTCCTAAGGGCTGCCCAAGAGGGTGATGCGGCAGTTCATTTTCAACTGCTTACACAGTCCTTGACCTCCAAACCAGTTGCCAGTTATCATAGAATCACACAATCATAGCATGGTTTGGGTTGGAAGGGACCTTTAAAGGACATTTAGTCCAACCCCTCTGCAGTGAGCAGGGACATCTTTGACTAGAGCAGGTTGCTCAGAGCCCTGACCTTGAATTTTTCCAGGGATGGGGCATCTACTGCCTTTCTGGGCAAGCTGTGCCAGTGTTTCACCACCCTCGCTGTGAAAAATTTCTTCCTTATATCTAGTCTGAATCTACCCTCTTTTAGTTTAAAACCATTACCCCTTGTCCTATTACCTCCCTTGGGTTTTCTTCTTGTTCTCGGTATGTGCCAGCTGGATCACTCCATTCACACTCCACTTCCCAAACAGCTTCTGATAGCAGCGAGCACCACTGGTGCTGATGGGATTTGGAGAGACGACAGACAGGTAGCCTTTACCTCAGGTAGCTGCTTTTTTCCTCCTATGCTTCTGAAGGCTGAGACATACTAATTTCACTGGCATAAACATGCTCATATTCTTTGCTTGCTGCGTGTTGTAAAACATGCCATGTTTATGAATAGTTTTTAAAATCCATCTAAAGTATTTCTAAGTCCTTCCTGGCTTCATTTCTTTCTCTGTCTTTCTCAATTTCACTTCTGCTAATGGAGGCATCCAATTCTCTGCAGTTACTTTTGCTATGCAAGTAATAAATAAACTAAAATTTATTTAGGCACTGGAAGATATGTATGTAACATGATAGATCTGATAGTCAGCAGATGTGTCAGGCCCTTAGAGTGACCTAGTTACTGCCTTCCCAATGTTTTCGTCCTCAAATAAAATGCATTGAAGCTTGCAAAGTTTATGTTTTCTTCTTTGGGGATGTGAGCTTTGTAGGCAATTCAGATGGTATAATTGCTCTCTTCTCTTATGTAAAAAGATTCCCTGATTATATTGATTTTTTTTTTTTTGAGAGAGAGAGTTTTTAGTGAACATGTACTATTTATAAAAGCACAGATTTGAATACAGCAGTTAGTTATTGGAGCTATGTTTAATTCTGACTCACTGTATCCAGTTGGGAATGAAATTAGCCTCCAAACATTCCCTGCTAAATGAATGTCTCAGTTTAATGTGTTCAAAGGCCAAAACAACCTTATTGCAATAATTATGTTTTGGTCTGTTAACAGTGTGTTCCAGGTGGGATTATCTAATTTTCTCAGAGGTAAAATAGCTGGTTGTTTAGTAAAGAAACATGTCCATTTCCTTTTTATTTTTTTTATTTATTTATTACTTTATTTTTACTTCTTTATGTAACTTTAGTTTGTTAAAACCAAAACCTCCAAAGGTATGTATTGTTGCTTCCAAGAAGCTATAAAAGGCTATTGTCTGTTATAGAGCCAAGCCCAATTTATGACCCAGAAATTAAGCTGCTGATGTCAGTATGTAGAAATGACAGTGGGGTTGAGCAAGAAGTTGAATGTGAAACGTTTGGATCTAGATCTGAGTTTTAGAAGGGTTTTTTTTTTTTTCCTTTTTATTCTTCTCACTTTATGTGTGAGGATGCAGATACCTCTATAATCCTATAATTCTCTATAATTCAGTTTTGTGCCTCATCTTACTAAGGCCACATCTGGGATTCTGTAGGACAGTTAGGTTCTGACAAACCACATGTACTTAACCCCATCACTGTTATCATAATTTCTGTTTGTGGTAAACCATGTCCCTTTTAGAACCCAAGAATCTAAGCCACAGTGTGGAAAAAACCCTCAAGGTATGGGTATAATGGCTTATACTGTACTCATGGATATTTACAAAGCAGCAGGAAAACTGGATACACAAGTATAGAGGTTCAAGCTGTTGTAAGCAATACAGATATAGGTCATATAGTCCTCTAGTGACATTCTTACAAAGTATTAAAGTTTACTTTAACAAACAGGGATTTTTCGTGGAAAGGCACTAAAACCAACGGAAAGATACCGAAAGGTACTGGTTGCTAACCTAACTCCTCTCCCTCCTCCGCCTTTTTTCTTGCTATTTCTGTGACTTGATGCTTTTTATACATATGCTTACAGAGCATTAATAGGTGTCAAAATTTCTTACTTAACTGTTTCCTTTCTAGTGGGTCATCTCCCATCACACCATACATAGTAAGTTTAGTTATCATAGAATCCTAGAATCACAGAGTCATTAAGGTTGGAAAAGACCTTTAAGATCATCAAGTCCAACCATCAACCCAACACCACCATGCCCACTAAACCATGTCCCGAAGTGCCACATCTACACGTTTTTTGAACACTTCCAGTGACGGTGACTCCACCACCTCCCTGGGCAGCTTGTTCCAATGTTTGACCACTCTCTCAGTAAAGGAATTCAACAGAAGCTTGAAGAGCGCAGCATCGCTTCACATCCCTGCATTTTTCCCTTCCCTGGCTTTACAGATGCTCAGAGGGCTCAGCTGAATCGAAAGGGAGGGGGGCAGAGCCAGACCCTGCATTTGCGTGAGCTGGTTTTCACTACCCATTTCAGAAAAAAATGTTTTCTGGAATGATTCTATTAACTTATCTTGTTATCAGTAAAGAGTGGTTGACATAATTTTTAAGAAATTTGCAAAGTGGAAGCATTTCTTGGACAGAACTAAAATGTATCTTGTGTAGTGACTTTTCTAAGCGTTTTTGCATATTAAAGTGCATTATGCTGTGTAGATGGTGGGGCTGGCTGTTTGCAAGCTCGTACACTAGAGTGCACTGTGTTTCACACTGGAGCAGCACAGCACTGGTGCACGCCTGAACGCAGACTGAACATCTGCGCGAGCTTAAGGAGACCGCAGGCCAGGCATGGAGTGCTTTGTAGATTCATCCAAAGGTTTTGATTTGGTACTAAACATCATCAAATTCTCCACCAACTTTCCTCGCTTTCCTGACTTCACACTAGGTACATCTAAAGAAAGCGTGTGAATTGTGTTACGACCAGATCTTCCTAATACAAATCAAAGCCACTGAGAAGAGTTGTTGAAATTGTGGTAGAATTTTCTTTATCTTGCATTGGATGGGAAGGTCGTAATTGCATGTCAGGCCTGAGGGGAATTCTGCTATAATGTAGAAAACCCTTCATTTTGGGGAATGGTGGTAGATAGCAACTGAGGCATAAACTCTATGCTTTGTTTAGTAAATTTGTGGTGTTTGCTTAATATCTGTACATGGCTTTATTCCCTAGTTTTGCTAACACTGGGTATCTGATTGTGATAAATATTCAGTGGTGGAAAAAGGTATTATCAGTGCCAAATTTTTATTTTATCTTCCCTTCTTCGATATTGTTCGTCTGCATTCATACCTCAATAAATAAGGGGACTTTCCTTAGGTTAATGATTATCTTTCTCAGTAGTTCTTCAAAATGCAGCATGAAAGTTTAACTTTGCAGTTTCATAGACACTAGTGACTAATAAAATGGATCTCACAAGATATACAGCATTTCATTCTATAAATTGGTGCATAACACTAAAAAGAAGTTCCTGGACTCATTTGTACAATACCTTGTTAAATAAAATGACCTTTTATGTGTACTAGTAACTCCGTACTCATGCTTTTTTGTTTGTCTTTGTGCTTGTCAGCACTGGCTTATCTTCTACCTTTTTTGCACGGTGTTTATGACTATAGTGATGTGATCATGTTATTTTTCTTTTTATTTTTGTTTATGAACACAAGTTGTTGGCTTTCATAGTATCAGGACTTCTTCTGCCCCAATTAGTGTCTTTCAGTGTAATTCTTTTCCTTCTAGGTTCGCATGATGAAAGACAGTGATCCATCCTGGAAGCCCACTTTTATTGTAAAACCTGATGGAGGGTGCCAGGGGGATGGAATCTACCTCATTAAAGACCCAAGTGACATCAGACTGATGGGAAGCAGCCAGAGCCGGCCAGCTGTGGTCCAGGAATATATTTGCAAACCACTGCTTGTTGACAAACTGAAATTTGATATTCGTCTTTATGTCTTACTGAAATCTTTAGAACCCTTAGAGATTTATATAGCCAAAGATGGACTTTCTAGATTTTGTACAGAGCCCTATCAAGAACCCACTCTAAAAAATTTGCACCAGGTTTTTATGCACTTAACCAACTATTCGCTAAATATCCATAGCGGGAATTTCATCCATTCTGATAATGTAAACACTGGCAGCAAGAGGACTTTTTCAAGCATTCTGTGCAGACTGTCTTCCAGAGGAGCTGATGTCAAAAAACTGTGGTCAGATATAATTTCACTGGTGATTAAAACAATTATTGCACTGACACCCGAACTGAAAGTTTACTATCAGTCTGACATACCAGCAGGAAAGCCTGGGCCAACTTGCTTCCAGGTGGGTTGGAATTTCTGCCAGGAATGCAGATATTTCTCTGCACGGGTTAATCTCCTGGGTGTTTAATTCTTTTTCTAAAAGCTTTCTCTAGTTCCGTTGCTGATCACTGGTTGGATGCAGTGCATCCACTGAATAGTGCAACCTGGGCAATGCATTGCATGAACTCGGAGTTTAGATTCTCCTCACCCACATTTGACCTTACAAAACCGTCTCCTGACCTATGTTACTACTTTCCATAAACACATATGGAGCATTTTCAATGGGTATTGATCGTTAGTAGCAGTATTCACTCCAGTTTCCATCTTCTAGGTGTTATCACTATGAAGCTTTGCAGCTCCCTAATGCAGCTATGATGATGGCAGTTTTAAGACCCACTTGTCATAGATATTAAGATTCCATGTTGACAGATGCAGTATTTAGAGGTGGGGGTAGTGTGAAAGTAGCCGTTAGTATCAGAGACAAGTGGTTTTGCTAATTATTCAGCAATATAGCATGTTTCTCAGTTATTTCTCTTTTGTCCCTCAAATGTTTCTTTTTCTTGAATGTTGACATTTGGATGACCATTGCATTCTCTAGAACGCTCTGAATAGAATGGAAGTAACACATTGCTTGTTATGCACAGATTTTAGGGTTTGACATTCTCCTGATGAAAAACTTGAAGCCCATGTTACTAGAAGTAAATGCAAACCCCAGCATGAGAATAGAACATGAGCAAGAGGTAAGACCTCTGAACATGATAGTGATATTGGAATGAAATTGTTTAGGTTTGGTTTTCTGTTTTTTTTTTCCTTGTTTGAAAGATGAAATCTGTCTGATAATATGAAACCTCCAAGGTTCTTTGTAATTTTTTGCTTGAAATCATTGCTAATCTTATACACTGGAAATATGACTTACTGGAATTGTGAAAGCTCTCCGTCATCTTTGTCATAAATACATTTATTCATCATCCCCTGCAGTTGAATTAATTGTGTTTAGGGGATTGCTAATATTTTTTCCATATTTGCATACATAATATAAATGGTAACATTGGTAACAATCTTTTTTTTTTTTTAATATTTCAGTTTACTAGAGGAACTTGCCAAAAATTGTTGTAATGTCATACTGAAAATGTTAAGGTATTTGTATATTCTTTAAGTTAAAATATTTTGTAATCTGTGCGTATTTAAAACATTCATGACATGCATGAAGTTTGAGCAAATGTGGAATAAATAATCCTTAGTTCTCTACTGAAAAATTGTATCCCTTTGTAATCTAAAGCTTTCTCCTGGAGTATTTGAAAATGTCCCAAGCCCTGTTGACGAAGAAGTGAAAGTAGCTGTTATCAGAGACACTCTTCGTCTAGTGGATCCTCAGAAAAAAAAGAGGAAAGATACCCAGTAAGTGTGACTTTCCTTGGTTTTTCGCATTAGTATCTTGCAATAATTGTAAAAGTGAAATTGTTTTTTTCCCAATTATGCTAGTTTGTCCAGGACAACGAGTTCCCGACTGTTTGTGTGACTCCTTTTACATCCACAGTGTTACCTCTCTCAAAAACCTTGTAGGATATTAATTGGTGGTGTGGTACAAAATGAGTACTTGGATTTGTGCATCTGCCAGGGGAAGGTCAGGCAAAAAAACCAATTAATTATACTTTCTGTTTAGTAGCAGCAAGTCCACCAAATGGCATCTCACAGCTCGGCACTGACCACTTCACATGCTACTTTCTTATAGGAATGGCAGAAGTTTGGCAGGAGTCGTGCAAGTGCTGTAGCTCAAGGAATTGAAAAGGTCCACAAACTGATAGTAAATCAGGCTTTATCAGTTCCCCTGGAATATCCTACCTTTGATTCAGAACTGGTGCAAACAATTTAGTAACTCAGGTTTATTTATTTGTACTTTTACTTGAGGCCTTTCTTTTATTGAAAACGGTCATGAGATGTAAATTTGTGTATTAATTTGCTTGAAAGTCACAAATTACTCTGAATTAATTGCTCCATTGGAGCTGAAAAGTATGAATATTGTATTTAGAAATTGCTTTCTTGATCTTTGATAATAAACATAGTTAAATCTATGATCTAGAAATGAGAGGAACTGCCTGAAGCAGCTTGCACAGAAATGCTTGTGCTGAGATCAGACTGAGAGAGTATCTTCTTTTTTGATTAAACACCTTGTTTTAAGCAGTTCCTTGGAGACATGAAAGGGAGATTTTTTTTTTTTTTTTTGTCTCTAGAAATTCTTGCTTATAGGCCTGCCTCCATACTAGAATATCGATTTTTGTTCTTCTCTTGGCACCTAGTGGCAAGCTTAAATATGTAATTCATGTTCTATAATGATTTCAAGGGCAAACATGCTGTCCTTTTGTAGACAGCGTCCCATGAACAAGACATGACTGATAATACTTACAAGTTCTGTATTATTATAATATTATTATAGGATCAAACTATTTTTTCAGAGGCAGTGCCACACATAGAAGTTGCTATGGTCAATATACAGAATGTCTTACAAAGCAATCTATACTGTGTGTTTCCTGCACTTAACCTTCACCCTTAAGATTACTTCAGTGCATGGAGCTGAAAAAAGATAATTTTTTAACCTGTAATTATGTAGTCATGTCTTTTTTTTACGCTGAAGTTATGTCAGGCATTCATTAACTACATATTAGTAGTTAATACTACATATGGAAAAAAGGCAAACAATAATTACAAATAAATTCCTGGAGATCACTGGTGTGTAACACTCATTCAACTGAGGATTCTTCTTTAATACATTTTGGATACTAAATATAACAGGATTAGTCGGTGATGAGATAAACCATTGGGTCTTCACAGCAAGAATTCATCAGTGATGCAGCTTTTGTTCAGGATAATCTAGTTAACAAATCATCGTGTTGATGAATATCTGGGTGTCTTCACCATAAGTCAATCCGATTTCTTGCCACAGAGGGCAATATTTGGGTAACTTTTTGTGCGGCTATCCAGGAACTCATGTGTGACAGCTCCCTGAGATTTACTGCTTCTACTTCCAAGTACTTTTTGTTGAACTGGGCATAGCACGTGGAACTTCTTGAGAGAGACATGATCTTACTGTGAGCTTCAAGTAAAGGGCCTCATCCTGATCACCTATGGAGATTTACACCAAAGTAAAAGCATTTGAGGGAGGAACTAAGCACCAGTTGCTTTTGCCTTGTCCTTACTAGCAAAGGTTTTGCAATGCTTTGTGTCCTTTCTCTGACTCATTTCAGTGCATTTAAACCAGTTCTCACGTGTGCGCCCACGTTCCCTCTCCGAACACTCCTACCAGTAACTGCACAGAAATGGCATCATTCCTCTGTTTGCAGGACAGAGATAACAACTAAATAATTGACTGGAGATAGGAAGCTGGACAACAGCTTACCTATCCATTGTAATACTAATTGCACCTGGCAGCAAGGAAAGCAAAATTTGACCTATTAATAGAAAAAAAAATCTGAAAGAATTCATGTTCTGACAGCTAACTAGCAGCAAACATTGTAGACTCTAGTTTTGATGCTAATTAAGTAAGGGACATTAATGTAAGTAAAGTTTTAACGAGATAGAGATATATATATAACACTGAGTTTGAACACACAGGGGAAATACTGAGAAGTCAGAGGTGCATCTCAGGTAAATATTCTGCTGTGGGGATGGATTTGATTTTCCTCTAATTATCTCCCAGATTAAAATAAATCAAGCATCTAAATGAAAGGGAGTTTTAGAAGTCATCCTGAAGTACTTCATTATCAGGAAAGATTAGTAGCTCAGAAATTTTTTTAGTTTAATATTTCTTCATCTTTATGGAGTTTTGATTATTTTGATATATAACATTGATATAAAAGTTAAGTTGAATGGCAGTTTGTCATGCCATACTTAACTCTTAACTTTTCCAGCACAATTCCGGTCTTTACATGCAACAATCACTAGTAATTATCTTGCCACTGCCAATAATTAGCCATTGAAAATCTACAGTGATACAAGTTCAAATGAACATACTTAAATATACTCAGCAGCTGTTGTTCCACATTATGACTGACCTTTTCTCAGTTTTAAGAATTTGTTCTGGCTATTTAAGTACTGAGGTATGTGCTTACTATTTTGTGTGTATAACATGTTTAAACAGAAACTTTAAATGCATGCAAAGAATTTTTTTTTTTTAATCACTGTTGAGGAAAATCTCATTTTCCAACAGAAGAGGAAATCTTTTTTGTTGTAGAGATGAGGCAAGGCTTTGTGTTATCTGTGATGCAAAGAACATAAGGAATTAAAACAGAATAAAAAGTGACACAGGAACATGTGAGGCTTTTGGGAGGGAGGAGCAGTGGGTACTGCACAGTGTCTGCTTTTCCCTGCCAGACAAATCCCGTATACCTCCTACACAGCAGACCGATTCTACACGTCAAGGTCCTGAAGGCAGTAGATATCCGTATAAAGGTTAATGTCCTCCTTGCTGCTTCCGAATCCTCTACGTTAGTGCAATTGTAGCCAAAGTCTGACGACAGCAGAGTTTCCAACTATTAATAGAGAGATTTTGGAGCCATGTGCTGCTCTGCAGGGTGAAGATGTAAGTCAACGGCTTGGAGCCCCTCAAGAGGAGAATCTGAAAGCGGCTCTGCAGGTTACTTTGTTAGGCTGTTTTCAAGCCATTCTATAGCCCAGAGGGTGAGTAGTGTCTGGCTCTGCCTAACCAAGTAGAGCCTGGGTAGCCCTTTCTGAAATCAGAGAAGGCAGCTAATCCGCTACATGTTTTGGTTTTTAATTTTTTCTCTTCTTTAAAAAAAAAAAATCCAGCTAAAAATGCGTGGTTATAAAAAGAGGGTTTCTGGTTTGTTTTTTTTTAAATGGAATTTTGCAGCGCCACAATGTAGAGCCTTTTTTGCCCTAGCTTTGGTTCCTAGACTAGTCCTCTCTTTCTTAGGGATTCTTAATTTAGAACTCATAATTAAGAAATTAAAGCATTTAATAAAATAATATGAAAGATACTCTCTGCTTTTGTTTGTGTGGCAGTACTGTTCTGATGGATTTTAAGGCCTGAGTAGATCATTGCAATCATGCAGGCTGATGATGTGCTGGAACAAACACAATCATTTGTGGCTGAGCTGTTTTCTTGGAAAGATGGAATGTTAAACTCCTCTATAAATCTGCTAAATATTATCAAACAAAGCTTACTTTCTTCTAGCATTACTACAGAGTGAATTCAGGGGATAGTGATGGCCAGTAATCTGGATTCCTGTTCTGAACATCTGTCACTGCTAATTTCAGAATTATCGTGGTGTTTTTTCAAGCTTACATTTTTTCAGCAATGACTTGAATTTATGATCTAGCAAAGACCTTCAGTACCAGATTAGACAGCTGGTCACTGTATCATCAGGATGGAGCTTTCCTCCTTAAGTGAGAAATCTAATGTAAAAAAAGAAAAAAGAGGGGGAGGGAATGTAGTTTCTTTTTACTTAACATATCCAAAGCATCATGTAGAGCAGGGTAGCACCTGTCCCTTCATAGGATCACAGTGTGCGTTTTTTATCGAAGTCTGTAATAGGCAACATGGCCAGAAGACTTGTCTACACCCAACTGAAGAGTGAAACCCGTGTCACATATCGGTATGGGCTAAGGCGGTGAACTGTGCTCCATAATGTTTCTACAAAGAAACTTGTATAAAGCTTGTAGAGTCTTAAATTTGCTGTGGATTTACTTCTTGCAGCAGAGGTGCTGTTCACAGCCTGCTGAAGGTGGGAGAAGACTTCAGCTAAAGGAAATTTGCACAATTAAATGAATGGTCTAATGACACTGAACAACATTTAAAGTAAATCAACGTTACTTATGTAAACAGCGGTTTAATTAAGATAATCACTGATGCAAATCATTGTTTATATTGTGCTTCCAACAGAAAATCCATTTTAAAAGGCTTCACAAACTTCTATTTTTTTTGTGCCTAATTTTGATCCTTACAGTAGTAAAAGGTTTTAGTTTTGGTGTTTGTTTAATTATTAGCAATTTATTCTTCTTAAAATGGCATTAGATTTCAGGAGCAAAAAGGAGACTTAGTTTTGTAGACGAATACTGTATGTTCTTTACTGGATGTTCAATGTAAACCATTCGGCTGGTGGTATAATTGCAAGCCGTGGGTATCAGTTGGAGTGGGTTTGCTCTAAATGTGTTAGAATGATCATTTGTGTCATCTCATCGAAGCTAATAACCTGCTTTCCTGTCCTGTCAAAAATATTTGTACCCTAGTTACATATAATACATATAATGCTAGTTAAGCCAGCGATAAGAAGAGACTTCTTTATATTTTTGTTGCTGTTATTTATTCTGTGTCCCAGTATGAGCTCGTGCGTTTACATGCCTAGTTTCTCACACATTTCAAGACAGAAAATAAACATTTTATTCTTTTGACAAAGAAAGCATAGTATTATGACATGCTTGTCATTAGAAATATGAGTTGCTCATGGAATAAAATCTGCTTTTTACTTGCTAGAGATGGTGAAGGTGCAGCCCTCTAATATAATGACTTTTATTCAACATTGAAATAGCCATTGACAGAAGAAAGAATTGAAACACTTTGGAAATGAACTGTAATTTAATCTATGGCTGTTACAAAAACAATCAATTCATTGTGCCCACAAAAATGAGTGCTTTTGTTTTATTACCTATTATGGTATTGCTGTTTCATGGCTAGTTTATCTTTCCTTGTATATTCTCTGTACATACCACTTCAGTGTTTTTCCGTTTGAATTCAGCTTTGAAAAGTATTTGTGATGTTCTGATTTGTTTTTTTTCTTCTTTTTAAAGTATGCCAGGTATGATTCTCTTCTCTGGATTCTGTGGCTCTAGCAGATGTCAAATATGATTAACTAATTTTCTGCAGGAGGAAACCCAATGTGGTCGCTCAAATTTTTGCAAGATCAGCATGCAAACACTAGCTAATGTCACTCTGTGCAGGGAGCACCCTGTAAATATTAATGTATGTCAGTTTGACTTTTTAGCTCTAAGTGTTATGTAGCTAGGAAGAAATTCTAGTCAAGATTTTGTAGAACTTACTACACAAAAGATCTTATTCTTCCACAAAACAAGATGGTTAATTTCTTTTCTACTGTGTGGATTACACATCCTTCTCACTTTAAATGGTTTCTTTCTCTGATACAGAACAAAATTAATAGTTTCTAGGAGGAGAATATGTAATCTGTATTAAATGAAAACATGAATTAATTTCTGGACATTCTACTTGTGTGCTTTCCACCTTAAATGTAACTTAGGTTAAAGCGGCAGCTTCTTTAGGTGCTGTCTGCTGCTGTGCCAGTGACCCATGGGTCTAACCTTGTCTACGCAATGCCAGAGGAGTGTGGGTCTTTACTCAGACAGGCCCTTCAGTAATGTTTCTCTTGTGTATGTTTCAAAGACATTTTTCAAATCCTAATGCTATTCTTAATTTCTTCATATTGAGGAGCAATTTTGTACTTCCTTAAAGAAGGGGGAAAAAAAAGTCAAGAAATCACCTGTGCGGCTGTATTCCATTTATTTTCCTGATATTTTTTATTCCGTTTCATAACCTCCCCTGATGTTTGTGTCATGTTTAATGGAAATATGAAAACACACTGTGCAAAGATGTCTCGAGAGTATGATTATCCTAGATTTTGATGATGATGAAGTCATTCTTGCCATTGATTACTGTGTTTATCTCTCTATACATATTCTAAGGTTATGATTGTGTGACAGGAGTGGTTTAAGAGGGTCAGAAACTCAGTGGACAAACATATGGAGAGACTGAATGGGAGAATACTGGTGTTGCAGCTATCGCTGATCAGAAAATAATGACTGTTCTTCAGTCTTGTAATGTATCTTAGTTTCTGCTTCTGTGAGTGACTGTATTATGTTCCACAGGGATTCATTACTCAGGGTTGTCAGTACCTTTTGCATTATATGGGTTGAATTTAGTGCTTATAAAAATAAGCACATAATAAACCTAGCTATGGTGGTGTCAGTATTTTTGTTTGCATTTCCTAACCTACTTGATGAGCTGACTGCTAGAGCTTTAGGTTAATACCTGTATCCCTTTGCTATCTCTTGGAAGTCTGGTCAGGGCTGCAGCTATTCAAATGCTTCTCGAGCACCACCTCTTCATTCCAAGCCTTGTTTCTGCCCTAGAGTATAGAAACTCATATGTGTGGCTTTCTTGAGATTGATCTTTCTACTCTGGTTCATTTTGGAGGCTGACACATTTTTTTTTTCTCCATCAGTCAAAATGACCCAGCATTTATATTCAGGATCATTCTGCCAAAGCCCTTTGAAAGCACATTGAATTAGATCCTTTCTCTTTCCTAGAGGGCTTTTTGGTTTATTCCGTCATCAGGCAATCTGCCAACTTCAGTATCAATTCTTGTCTGTTACATTAGCCCATGTGGCTTTTGATGATTTAGACATGCGAGGGAGACTTTTAAATGTGGTGTTTGTCAATGTTACTTCCGTTCAGATTAGTGAAACGTTAACTTTGTTTTTCTGTAGTTGGGGAGTATTTATTTCTACTGCTATTTCTCATCCTGCTCAGGAAGAACTAGCCTCAACTGCTCTGTTCGGTTTTGTGAAGCAGACGTTATAGTTACCTTGATCCTTGCTCTCTGTTCTTGCTTTTCCAGTTACTTATCCTTAAGGGCTTTTAACCTTTCTCCTGTTGATTAGGGCAGGCCCTGTTGGAAACTCTACAATGTGAGATGTCCCTTCTTGAAAGGAAAGGAAGGATCTGGTGGTGCTTGACTCACAGAATAATTCTACATTGGTTTTAAGAGTCACTTAAAGGAAAGCGCCACAAGACTGTTTACTACAAAAGCAGAAAATACAATCTGAGTGCAGAACAGTGGCAAATAATTTGAATGTGCTGTGGCAGCAGTCCTAACATAGAAAAGAAAAGAAAATCTGCTGATAGAAAGAAGGTCAGAACTCGTAGTTTATGAGTGGCTCTATTTCACACATAATCTGACATTTTTTAATTGACTAAAACCACGTAAACACACGAGCAATAATAATGTTTCTTCAAAACCAGCTAAAACTATATCCTTACAATAGATACAGTAGGAATTCAGTAATTCACTTCAATGTTTTTCTCTATCAAACCATTACAAGAAAAGTTGGTTTTGTGAAAATAACTCTGGACTAGGACGTAAAAGATGCAATTTCTGTTCCTGTTTCAGACAGTTTACTCG
The DNA here is from genome assembly GCF_964289735.1 of Phaethon aethereus. Classification (NCBI taxonomy): domain Eukaryota; kingdom Metazoa; phylum Chordata; class Aves; order Phaethontiformes; family Phaethontidae; genus Phaethon; species Phaethon aethereus. Next base: position 10,647,646 of record NC_138596.1, on the reverse strand, counting down.
GTGACCTTTAGACAAAATGTTTTCCCTCTGCTACCATTTTCATTCCGTGAAAATAGGATGATGCCTTGTTTATCCCATGCATTGCCCGTCTTTCTAAATTATAGTGTTCAGGATATGGCCTGTTATTGTCTTAGTAGTATATGAGGTCAGTTTATGTATTGTTGTTATATAAAAATATTACAGAAAATCTTCAGTTTTCTTCTCTGGAACGCCCTAGGTCCAATTCTACACTCTTCAGTAAATATCCCTGGTGGTTACTAAGGTTTGCAAAGCATTCTTCACTTTTTGCTAACCTGATTGTCATTAGTGTTCTTTTTATCTTTTACTTTCTCCCACATGGGGTGCTTAGAGTCATTGCCTTTTCTATACAGTATCATAATTTGGTGCATGGTGTGCTATTTGACTATACAGGATATTAGGATTTCACAGAGGAGTTTTCTCAATGTCATTCTCTGATGGTGTTATTTTCATCTTTCTTCTCATTTTTACAGTCCTTTGCTAGTAAAATAGAGAACTTACGGAATATCATTGGAATGCACACAAACACAGCACCAAGTACCCCATGTTTGACAACAGATTAATTTACGATTATTCCCATTTTAACCTTCACCACTGCAAAAAGTGCTGCTATTCATAGTCCAGTTTTGCAAGTCGGTCTGTGTTTGCTCATATATTGTATCCTGAGCACTAATGACTGGAATGTAAAGACTGCATTTTAACTTCCACATAAAGAGTGAATTCAGTCTTATTTTGAATCTCTTGAAATGACCCCATATTGAGGGACAGCTGGAAGTGCTTAGAATGTACTACGCAAGCAAGCTGATGACAGGCCCAGTTCATTTAAAAATTTTAATGGACAAGAATTGATACGGGTTGCAGAATTTTAAAAGGTTTTGTTTCCAGCACTATGAAATTAATTGGTCCAAACCCGCAGTATGCTTTTGCAGTACTTGGCGTGCTGCAGTGCCCCGAGCTCCGGTGTGAACCGAAATCGGGTTTTATGTTATCAAATTACGAATGGAGACCGGTTTGTCCAATAGAGTTGAATCACAATGTTTTGAGATGCAGCTAATCTAATTACATTTTTATTGACATCTCCTTTCTTTTTGCTCTCTAAACTTTCTAGTGAGCCATAGAGGAAGGATTAAAAATAAACTGAGCAATGTGACTTGTCAAAAGCGATTCCATAAAAATTGGAACTTTCCAAACATTCTAATATATCAAAATGTGCTGTAGCAATTACATCTCTCTGATATTCAATGCTGTATTATATTTTAAGTTGATCATTAAGAAGTCTTTTGCTTTCTTTTCTCTTTCGATGATTTTGAAATGAAAAGAAAACCTTTGTGATAAAATACAGGTTTTATCAGAATACGTCACGCTCCTCTCGCCTCTGTAGTGCAGCCACAAAAGTTGCTGTAATCTGCAAGGTTTGCCCCAGAATCAGAGAGGTCAGGAATAAAGTGGGGTGGCTGCTTAGTCTTCTTCCAAGTGGCATAAAAACGACTGTAGAGGCAGCGGGTCTAAGTATATGTTTGAATTCAGTTATTTGATTAGAGATTATAAGAGAGTCTTAATGGTAATAGAATCTGGCCTTAGGCGCGCTGCGTTTTGCGTCCCTCGTAGCCAGCAGTAGTGACTGGGGCAGAGAGTCCCCCGGCTGCGCTGCGCCACGGTTAACGAGCCCGCCAGCGAGGCTGCGCGGCGCTGGGCGGCCGCTCGAGCCTCGTTCCGTAGATGTTGGAGCTCCTTTGGTGTGTGCTCCTGCTTGGACAGGGTTCTAGCAAAGGAAGCTTCTTCTGGGTTGTTTTGTTTTTGTGTGAGTCTTGTGGGTTTTTTAAACATAAACTCAGCAATAGTTCAAAGCATCCCTGGGGGCTTTGTTGCATGCAGAGGTTTGCTGGATCCAGCCATTGCTGATGGGAAGCTTCTGCTGAAACCAGTGGAAATTCAGATTAAGTGTGGTCAGAAATTTGCTCGGGTTACATTGGATAGGCTATAAAACAAATAGCGATTTTGACCTTACTCATCAAGTACTGAAGTGCATACTGACGTGTTTTGCAGAGTTAGTCCTCTGTACCTTTGAGAGTGAAATTACTGTAGTTAAGGCCATTCACCTTTTCCTTTTACCTCCGAGGTAAACTGGCTTGCAAAAATAATATGCTAGAGAAGTCCCTGATGTTCTTAGATGTTACTTCTGCAGTTCAGGGCTTCTGTAGCCTCCAAGGCTGACATCTCTTCAGCCTGATAAGGGCTAGTGTTTTTGTGATGAGCAAGGGCTTAATTTCCAACTAATTTTCATTACTTGGCTCAGGTTATTTTGGGCTTCTCTGCCTCAGTGATCTAGGCATCCCACCCAGCTCTGAAAGTGCAATACATTTCGTCAGAGAATGTTAATCTGGACTAACTCTTAAGTTGAAAAACTGTCGTGTAGTAAAACCTAGACAAATGTATTTGTGCCTAGTGAATCCACTGGTGGAGGAGAGAACACAGCGTGCCGTCTAACGGGAAAACAGGCTGTTCAGCAGCACTCTGCATAAGGAAGTAACTTCATGTTTATAGAATTGATTTAATTGAAATCTAATTTGTTCCTCGTATAGGGAAAGAAAGTAAGTTTATTTTCTGTCTTCTGTACTCATTGTACCAATGCCATCCCCTCCCTTCCTCCGCTAGACTGCGTTAATCGGAGCCTGACTAGTGCAAAAAGGAGGAAAATGAGTAGTTGTGTCCTATGTTAAGGAAACTGCATAATATTTTAAAGTACATTTTTAAGGGATAGTACTACACCTTCTTTCTTTGCATTTGCTGTAATTTCCTCTTTAGTTTTCAATACAAGAAAGCTATTGTTTTGAAGTTAAAAACACTTTCTCTCTGTCTTAAAGTATGGGGCAGAGGCAACATCTGCATGCCTTGTCTGTCCAAGTGGGTTCACTGAACTTCCATGTTCATAAAGGGAAGGTGATTAGGAGTTAGGCTTGAGTGAAAATTGTTTTTTTTCCTGACACTTCAATATGCTAATCATTTGAGCTGAATTTATGCTATCAGCAAAATAATCTTCACCTCTACTTACCCTGTAGCTTGCTGATGTAATCTAGTTTTTGGGTGGTATCTTGACTTACTGCAGGAGTAGTGATTCAGCTGCACTCTTTCAATATATATAGATTTTTCATGGATTTTGTATATGGCGCAATTTCCATTATTAACCTGCAGTTAAATACTTCTTGAATGAAATCTGATTTTCAGAATGTTACCTTAATTGCCTTGTCTAAAGTTAAGGATGTATGTTGATTTAATTTGACATTTTTTCCCTCGTACCTTCTTGAATGTATGTTTGTGCTGCACAGAAGCAACTCTGCTTTTAAATTAATTTTTCCAGTTGGTCTATAATGTATAACTCCAGTAACTTCTACTTTTCTGCAATCTTTCTGATACTAAATTACTTCCCACCAGATAGTTTTCATAAAATAAGTGTACAAGTATTTACTATAAAGATAAATTGTAGTGTATATAGTGTGTATTTGTGTATATATGTCTGTATATACAGCATGCCTATGTGTATCTTTGTATAAGGTATAAATATGTCTTCATACCATTCATACCATTACATTCATACCATACTCCTTGCCATCTTTACAGTCTGTATGTTATGTGTACCTAAAACTATAACCAACTGTGATAATTTCGATTGCATGAAATCTGTGGGGTGAGCCTTGAATACTTTGTCTTGGTTTCCAGTTATATCTTTTGTAAGTTCTTCGTGTGATTGCTGAATTGCAATATGTACTTTCTGTTCTCTAAGGAATGGCACAGCCCACGAACAAATCGATTTAAAAAAATAAGATTTCATGAAACCTAGATGATGTTATAACAAATAGATCAGCCAAGGGCATACTAAGGTACATCACCTTACTAATAAAAGAAACAAATAATTTCTGTGGAGTAGGGCTCCTGGGCCACAGAACAGTATTTTATTAAGGTAACAGTAAAATGGAACAAATGAATGCATAGGCATGGATTATATCCCTGAATGCCAGTGGAAAGTTCTTACATGCACATGCCTTCTAAGAATTACTTACTTACAATGTATTTAGATGTCAGGGCTAAGAACGGGAGAACTCGTAGCAAATAGTTGTCAATCTTGGTGCAGCTGTGAATTATAAAGCAAATTTAATGATCTAATTACCCCACATAGTTATAAGAAATAACACAATTCATTTATGTATTTTCATTTCATGCAAACTGTTAATTCACTGTAGTGTAACGCAAAAGCCCAAGTTTGGTACTGTTAGTTTTTAACAAAATATACTCCTTTTTTTATGACGGACTGTAACTGATAGTACTTTCCATTGACTGCAAAGTGTGTCTTGGCCAGCAGGTTTCACTGACTCGGATGCATGGTTTCGGGAGAGCACTGAAAAAAGTTGGCTCATCTCACATTAATTGGAATTTTAATGGAAGCAATTTTTTTCTTCATGATTTTTAGATATTTCTAAATATTAAAAATGAGACAATACTGTTTGAATGAGGTTATCATTTTCTTTTCAGTCTGAAGAGTTTCTTTGTGTTGAAAAAGGCCTCTTGTTTTTAAAGGGTTTTGAGTAAACCTGTTGAGACACTGGGAGGGAGATAGCAAGGATCCTGGTTTTCATTGCAAATTTAATTTTGCTGATTTTTGCATGCAGTCATTAATTTTTTTCAACTGAAGTTGCGAGATCTTAATCCTTTTTCATCCTTTAAAATAAAATAAAGAATCACTAGGTTTTTCTTTACCCCAGTAGCCTCTGAAGTGGGATATCAAAATGTGATGTAGGGTCTTTCTCCTTCCCCAGAAAATACCCAAACCGGAGGGATTAGAGACTTGGTAGTTTCTGAACAAGTATGTCCTGTAAAATGTAAGTTGTGTGACAATCCTTAGAGGAGAACCAGAAGGAGGGAGAAGCAAAATCAACCTAAGGGACCACAGAAGTAGAAGACAGGGAGATGTGAATAAAATAGAGATTCCCTGAGATAAAACCTGTTAGAATAGGGAAATGTAAGAATTTCCTGTTAATTAGACTTTTACACAAGGACACTGAACTGGAAATTGTTCCTTAGATTAATTCAGTGGCTAGAAAGTGCCAGAGTTTAAACGCAGGTTCCTAATTTGTGAAGGCCAAATTCACTGTGCTTTCTTGGGATGTATTTTTTTTCTGGGGACGGAACAGTGCATTCACTGTTCCGTGCTTTGCTCGTCGTTGATACGGTGCTGCATGGTGTGTGTATTCACCATTCTGGATCTGGAGCCTTGCTTTGAGTGAGCAGCTCTGTCTGTGCTGCCTTGCCCCGGCTGTCAGGGCAGGTCTGTGCCAGGATGGAATCAGGCAACAGCCGTGGAACAAGTCATGTCAGAGAAGAGAGACACAAAATGGGTCCAGCTTCTACTGCTCATATTTTAAAAGTGTTCCACTACTTTACTGGAGAGAAAAATCCATAATTTATACTAACAATTTAATATAAAGATATATAAAGAATCAGACTTTTGAGGCCTGAGGAAATTATAGCAATGCATGTCAGACATTCTTAGAAGACACTTGATACAGTTTTGGAGTTTAAATGTTACTGCACTTCTTTATAACATGTTCCCATAGTACTGATGGACTGCTTTGTAATAATCTCTGGTAGCTGCTTCCCTCTTGGGAAGGGATAAAATAACATAGGTATACCTGACAGCTGGAAATACCAGATTTTTTGTTTGTTTTCTTTCCTTCTGCTGGAATACTGTGATTTGTTGGGCCAAAGTTGAAAATTATCTCTTTTCCTGGCAAGATACTTACTTTTCAAGACTCTCTTTTTTTCTGTTGTAACTATGGGGTAAATGCAAGCATTTATTTTGCTAGCATTTGGTCTTAAATAGACAAGGAATGAGAAGTGAAGGAAAAAGAGAGATTTATTTCTCTGACACTTTGCAGGAGCTTTTTTTATTCTTACCAGCTTCGGGCCGTCAGAATGTTACGTCTTCTCAGATACTGCACGTAATGAGTATGAATATTAGATCATAACCATATCTGAGAACTGTTTGCTTATTCCCCTGTTTATACTCACATAATAATGGTGAGGGAGTGCAAAGCAGGTTTTCAAGGGACAGCAAAATTAAGTGCTTGGGATTTTGGCTTGGCTTAAGCACAGGCATTGAGCAGAAAAATAACATTTTCCCTCTTACAGATATCCTTCAGGTGTCAGTTCTGCAGGATCCTGTTTTTATTACATCAGTCACAAGCAGCTTAAGGCTTCCAAAAACATAGTCACAGACAGATGTTGAGCCTGTCTGGGGATTAGAAATGTCCTCTTCCATTAAGTATAAATTAACTTAATCACCAGGTATGAAAGATAAGCAGCATAAACATCATTCCCTGAAGCTTTCATTAAAATTAAAATTCTATTTAGAACTAGGCTCGTATTTTCTATGACTTGATCCCCCCTTCAAAGAGATTATATCTGCTGTAAGTTTTTACAGTGACAGTGACAGAAATTAATGTATTTGGGGCAGTGATGTTCTCTATAATTTAACTTCTGCTGCAGTCATCTTTTAACAGGAGAGATGATTGGCTTATTTTTAAGTAATAATTGCTGTCTAGTCTCTGAAAAACTTAGAAAGCAATAAAACTGCCTAGCACCCAGTTGCCACAAAATGAAAGCATAAAGCCACATGACTTAACAGCAGTGTAATCATCAGTAGTGTTATTTTGTGTATGTAGAATTCACCTGCTTTAATAGGAGGATTACTGCTGATGAAATGCAATGGCACTGCTGCTTTCTACTCCGTTGGATGACAGGCTAAAGCTCCTTTTCTGCCTTAGCATAATCATGACTGCTTTCTAAGAATAATTTCCACATCGGAAGAAATACCACGGGGCTTAGGTTTTTTCTGTTCTACTATAAGACACTTGGTGGTCTCATTTAATGTTGGTTTCAATATATTATCAGGCTTTACGACTGGTTTGTCTTTGCAGTATCCTGTATTACTGTTTTTAAGGCACACTTTTCTAAAGAAACAAAGGAAACTCTGCAGAAATAATGAGGCACGTAAGTACCTTAAAAGCGAATGTGAACACAAATAAATCTACTAGGAACAATAAAAGCTACCTCCATAAAGAATAAACTATTGGGGACCATATTTAATGATCTTTGTTCTATAATAATTTTTTGCTACATTTGCTACAGTGGAACAAAGTCCATCGATGAAGGTTTTACATTGCTTATACATTATTTCATTACAGTAATGCTGTATTTTCTGCAGCACTCAAATAGATGACAGGTAATAGCATAAGCTAACATTGCTTCTGTTACATTATAAGTAATAAATCCTTAGCTAATGCAGACTGATATTGCCATTATTCTTAAAAAGAGAAAGTTGGAAGTAAAGAATCTCAATTAATAATTAGGAAATAACTGGTTTTTTCAGCACACTGCACCTGAGACTCCTCAAATGCATTTTTTCACTTTCATGATTTAAACTATGTGTCAAGGAGTGCTATAGAAATAAACACAGAGGTCAAGTGCAACTATTACGTCCAGCTGGATGTTCATCCCAGGTGTGCAGTATCTGCTTTGTTTCTCTAAAGAATGGCTCTCCTTACAGATTCCTGTAATTGCCTAGTAAGGTAGGAGTTTAACAAAACTAGATTTAATCACAGTATCACCAGTGAACATTCACAGTGTTCAGATATCAGATTTGAAATGGTTTATTGGATTGAGCTTAGTTTATTGTACAAGGCAATTAACACAGCCTTTCTGACTTCTGATTTGTGTAACAGGCTTGTTGAAAACCTAAACGATTCTTTTCACAGAATTAGAATCACAGAATCTTTAAGGTTGGAAAAGACCTTCAAGATCATCAAGTCCAACTGTTAACCCAACACCACCACGCCCACTAAACCATGTCCCGAAGCGCCACGTCCACACTTTTTTTGAACACACCCAATGATGGTGACTCCACCACTTCCCTGGGCAGCCTCTTCCAATGCTTGACCATTCTCTCAGTGAAGAAATTTTTCCTAATATCAAATCTAAACCTCCCCTGGCGCAACTTGAGGCCATTTCCTCTCATCCTATCACTAGTTACTTGGGAGAAGAGACCAACACCCGCGTCGCCACAACCCTCTTTCAGGTAGTTGTAGAGAGCGATGAGGTCTCCCCTCAGCCTCCTCTTCTCCAGACTAAACACCCCCAGTTCCCTCAGCTGCTCCTCATAAGACTTAAGACTTTTCATACATGCTGCTTTTTAAAACACCCTAAAATTAAGCCTTTTCTGATCTGGAAGATACTAAGATCACAGGCACCTAAATTGTCTAGGGGAGTACTTTTTTCAAAGGACAGTGGAGCAAATCCTCACTTACTAATCAGGGCAGATAAAAGCCATTCCAAACTATGGAGAATTCCTCAAATAAGTGAGTGACTCAATCTTTGGGCTTCTCAGGTTTCTCTGAACCAGTGGTTTCTCTGGCTGGGTCATCTTCTGAACTCTTTCCATGGCTGTGTTGTCAAGGGAAGGATGGAAATCTCTCTTGTTCCGTATGCTCTGGTATTTTATGGATGGCTGGAACAGTGTTAGCTGTTGCCCATATTGTGATTTTTTTTTTTTTTAATGAAGTTTACTTATATTATGGAGTATTGGAAGCTATTATTTCTGTAGTATTCTCCATATAAAAGTAGACAACAGCATCTTGAATTGTATTATCTAGGAGTGAACAGAAATGACCATATTTTGTAAGCTGCTAGTGGAAAGTTGAGCACAATGTGCCTCTGCACTGTCTCCTGTTTCAGAAATTCCGCTGAGCAATGCACGATTCAGACAGGAAAGGCTCTGTACAACTTCTATGAAACGGAAGTGTTAGTCCATGAATAGTACTTGTTGATAATTGCAGTAAGTGTGTGAGTGCTTGTGTGGCTATGGCATGTGTTTCCTAGTACAAACTGCATTTCTTCCTAAACAAAATGTGTAGGACAGCACTTCAGCTTGTTTTAGGTTTTGGGTTTGACGTGGAGACTTTAGTCGTCTTTGCATATGATATGAAAAGGTCAGTAATATTCTCATCCATTGCTTTGTCCTTGGTGTGGAGCAAGTCAGGATCCATACTAAGTTTCTACATCTTGGAAACACTCATTAACAATGTGTTAAGGCGGCAAACTTTCAGAGTCTCCTGTTTTCTTTCAAAAGCTATTTAATCTTTCATGAGAAGTGTTTATTTTTATAATGAATCCACCCAATCTGAAGAGGCAGCTAAACATCCTTCTCAGAAAGGGGACTGATGTCTGTGGAGCTTAGAGTATCATACGTGGTAAACAAATAACACTCGTGGGACAGAAAATGGGAAGCCTGCGACTAGCAGACGCTGTGCGTGAGAGCTGCTGTGATTGTTGATGATAGACTGCAGGGGTTTCGATTTAACTTTTTCAAGAATCTGATAAATGATCTTGTTTTTGTTAAGCAAACGACAAGGCTATGGAGTACACTTTGAATTTCTCCCTGGATTCACCTAAAATGTGTTTGCCAACTCGGAAAAAACTTCGTGTGCTCCGTTTCTTTCACCTTTCCAGAGTGAATACGATGGTGAAGGCTTGGTGAAGGTGCGGGCAAAGTTAGGCAATGCCCACGATGAGGTTAAAATCTAAGTGAGGTGACTTAACCGCTTTACTTCTCTAACTGAGATATGGATTCTTCTTTCCTAGAGAGAGATGGAAGTTGTAACTGCTTTCAGCACTTTCTGCTTCCAGGAGACAGGACAGCTGCTGCGTTTTCCAAATGTATTTTGTGTGATGTGAAGTTAGTTGTCTGCCAACAACATGGTGATTATCAATCCTTATTTTTAATGTGTTTGATTCTGCTGTTTGAAATATGGACTTTTTACCAGGGTTGCTTTGACTGCCTCAAAGCATTCTTGAAGTGTTGAATAAACTATATGTAAGAGCAATAATGTTTCTAACGTAACTTCAAAAATCTCTTACTCTATGGGGTTTAATATTCTTGTAATACTTCTATCTTTGTGTAACTTTATTTGGAAAGGAGGAAATGCTAGAGCTATTGATGTTTTTTACTTTGCCAGAGGGTGAAGAGGAGATGAATATTCAGTTTCTCCAAAGAAAACCCGCAAGTGGCCGGTACAAAACAAAAGATGCTGATTATTCACACAACATGCAGCCAAACTATGAAACTTCTTGCTATCACCTCCTGTGAGTGCTGGAAGTCTCTGTGTGTTAATAGAAGCAATGGGATTAGTTCATAAAAGAAAATTCATGAACAGTTGATAATGCAAAGGCACTGACTGTTTCCTAAATGATTTACTTCTGTGAATGAGCACGCAAACGTCTTCGTACCTACACGCTCCAGTAACAAACACCTATCTGTTTCTTGGGAGGTCCATATACTGTGGTGATAAATGGGTGGATGGATGGATTTGTCATGCAAAATATTCTCTGCTTTTAGCTATGTTAACATAGTCCTTGCTCAGGGGAGAGGCTCAGCTGTGAGAATAATTACAGCTTCAGAATCCAGAGCACAATATTTTCTTTATTAGGTAAGCAGTTGTCAGCTGGTATAAAAATTGCTTAATTTTTACTTCTAGCAATGCCCTAAATGTTAAATATATCAAATGAGCATTCTTAGAAATATTATTGTTGCAATTCTTGCCCAATTTTACTCTGAACTTGACAGCTAAATTTTATGTACAATTATACAAAATGTTGTGAATTTTGAAGCCTTTAATTAGTAATTGCAAATTTGTTTGTCCCTTAGCAACTTATATTTGCATAGAGATTAAGACTGGTCAGAATGAAAGGGATAAAACATAGGTGGAGGAAACAAACAATAATAAATCAGTAATTGTGTATAAAAGATAAGTAGTCTTAGATGTCATTTCCATAAGCTTCATTAAAATTGAAATTCTTTTTTAAAGATGCAGTTAATATTTTCTCCACAGCTGATCATTTCTAAAGAGAGATCTGTCATGAGCTGCAGAATTAGAGAAATTAATGTATTGAGGTCAGACATTAGTATGTAAATTAAGCATTGCTTTTATTCTGTATGGAAACAGAAGCATTACCTTATATTTGACCTTTCATTCATTTAGCCTGACTCAGCTGTGTCAGTCAAAACAATTAATTCTAAGGAGTAGGTTTAAAGTGCGGGGCTCAGCTTCCTTCTCCTCCCCTTGCGTGTTGGAAATCCCGTGAGAGAGGAGCTAATGGAGGAGACGTGCAAGTTTCTCCTTCTGGAGATTTGTTTCAGCATTTTGGAGTTCCTGAGCCCTTCCCCACAACTCCACTGCAGCGCTCCTCCACAGACCTTTTGCAAGGTTTTCAGGGAGACTAGGGCCAAACGTGAGAACCCTGTTGTACCCAGAGTCCCGAGGTGAAGCCCTGACCAGCACAGTGTGTAAGATGTTTCATGGAAGTCACTTTCTGGAGTAAGAAAGAACTGGATGGTAAATACGCGTGGGAGTTTTCAGCAACGCTTTGCATCTGACAGGTAACATTACAAAAATGGTACTTCTGTACTTTCCAATTGCCTGAGGAGTTAATGGTAGAAACGGAGGTGAAAATCCCCCTTAGTCTTCACTGTTGCTGGACTTTGAGCTGTGTTTCTGCTTTTTGTAGCTGTACTGCCAGTGCTTACACCGCTCTTTGATTGCATGACCCTTGGGGGAGTTGCGTCATCCGACTCGCCCTTATGGCGTGGTGAAAGCAGATGGCAGCGAAACGCAGAAGGAGATGTAATGGTGCATCGCAAGTGAGTGTCATTTATCTAGCGCTAGGGCAGAAAATGTGTTGTGCAGTGTTTCCTTGCAAAAATGTGCAGATCACAGTAAAATTCTGGTTTTATAGAGTCTGGCTGTAATATACCTACCTAGGCGGTTTTTCTTAATTAGTCGTGTTGAGACCACATTGAGATTAGGTGCATACAAGTGTGTTGAATAAATCTACAGAAAATAAACTTTTACTGAAGTACTGTCAGTGGTAACAGTGGAGAATTACACTCTGACTATAGTCAGAGTAAATGCTTGCAGTTAAGGTGAGCTTGCAGAATAGGCAGGTCTATGTATCAGTTCAGTTTTACAGATCCGGACAAGCTCTTGTGCAGGTTTGTTTTGGAAAGTCGTTAGTTTTATTAAAGGTGCAAAATAGAACTTTCACTTTAAATTATATGATCAAATTAATTAAGGTCTTTTGCATTAGAAAAGGAAACTTAAGGAAATCTTCGTGGCGGGGAGCCAAGAATGAAAACAAATCATTAAACTTTATAAAAGCAATAACCTTTAAAAGCAAATTGAGAAGTATATTATCTTTTTTCACTTAATAGATGTACAAGATTTGGCAATAAAGATTAGAATTAAGCTTTCTTGTTCTGATTTTAAAAATTTATAGACTTTCCCAATGTATAAGTGGAAAGGAATGAGACATACAGCAGCATAAAAGCTGGTTTTATTTAGAAAATACTTTTCTAATAGGAAATATGGTTTCAAGAGCTATTTCAGTAAAAGTTTGAAATGGGAAGGTGGTTTTGCGTTTTTATTCATGACCTCAAAGGAAGTTGTAGGCTTTTCTCCATAGAAAGGAGGGGAAGAAGGAAATTCTAGGTGGTAATTTAGAGCCTCTGCTTTATTATATTTAACAATATTTTTTTCTTTGGCCATAATACTGTTTTTTTTCCGTTAACACAATTTTCTATGGCCCTAATACAAACCAAACACAATCCCATTGAATAATTTGACTGTATTCATTCATACAATCAGAGAGACAGAATCTTCTGTGGCTACCAGCAGTAACGTGTCTCTGGAGTATTTGTTTACCACTATGGTTTGGGTTTTCTTTTCGTGATCATTTCACATTTCTTTTGAGGATGAAGGTTGGAAAAAACCTCTTTTAAAGTACTGTACTTCCTCAGCAGTTCCAGGGACTGTTACTTCAGCGGGAAGGAAGGAAGTACGGATTTGCGGGTGAAGCCTGCGCCGAGGGCTCTCGTTCCACAAGCCAAACCTCTGTCGCAGTAAGGTGGAGGGGCAGCACACTGAAGAGCACGGGGGCTATAATTTATGTCTCTGAAGCTGATGCCTTTAACAGTCTCTTCAGGATTTTCTGTAAAACAATGAAATCTAATGAAATTTCCCCAGCTCTGCTTGCATCTTTTGAAGTAAAGCTTTATATTTTTTGAACTGAGAACACGAATGATGAATGAATAATGTACAATCCAAAACACTCTTGAATTTACAATGAGGAAGGGTTCAGGGCTTCCAGGTGTCATTAAAACGAGAGTTATGTTACAAACAACACAACCTTCTCTCCTACTGAGTACAAGGTTTCACATTTGGTCAAGGTCTAGTTCAACTGGCTGAAGATTTGCATGTTAAAATTCATGAACAGACCTTTTAAGATTATAAATAGAAACCTGCATGCTTATTGTTTCTTGGCTGTAGACACTCTTGCTCTTTTGGCAGCCAGAGGGTACTCAATGGCAGTGAAACCGCCGTCCAATTTTAGATGAGAAGGAACAAAACCAATAATTTATTACTTTAAGGTTTACTTAACTAATGACAAAAATAACGTTATTTTTCTGCTTTGCTATCTGCAGCAAAGAGGAACATTATCAAAGCACTACCTAAGATTTGTATTTATTTTTTGAAGACTTTTTAGAGTCTTTTATCTCACAAGTGATCACATTCAACGTCGGTGAATAGAAGTGTGGATGCAAGAGAAGTACCATTATTTTTAAATTTTGTAACAATAGTCTTAGAAGAACAGATGCTTTGTGAATCGCAGCGTGACAGTCCCATCTGAGCAGCAGTGGCCTGGCAGTTACCAGTACTTTAACACCAAAAGAGGCTGAACACGGATGCTTTTTACAAAGAACTGTTGCAACATCTGCTAACGTTCAAAGTTCGCCTAAATAAACTTGGAGGTTTGCATTTGGTGCAGGGAGAAGTCTCCAGCCTCGGTTCCGCGTTGAGCAGTTGCATCGGTGGTTACGGTTTGGGCAGGTGCCGCAGCGGATGGTGAGCTGCTGCCATTTGAAGGTAAATCTGGAGGTGTGAATGAGTTCAGAGCCCAGATTCAACGGGGTTGAAAACTTGGCCCCAAAAATGTCTTTTAGAAATACATACCGCAATTTAGTTCATACTAAATTTTTTGTGTGTGTGATTCTTACTTTTTTTTCCTGTAAGGGCCCTTTGTCTTACAATTGCCATACATTTATTTTCATCATACCTCTCGCTAGAAGTTAAAAGTATAACTTTGAAGTATTCTCTACTGAAAGCGGACACAGTGGCAATGGATTAATGTCTTTCAGGGAAACTTAAGAGGAGAGGCTAAAAATCCCGTGGGGATATTTCTTATGGATGACTGACTAAAGGATGGTTGTATGAGGGCTAAGGAGATCTGCTGCCTTTTGGAATTGAAGTCAGAAAGTACAGATTTACCGTAGATTTGAATTAATCACTTTTACAGTGCTGTGGGTGAATAATAACTATGTTGATTGTTATCCTCTGCTGCAACAGAACTTTCTGAAGGACACTAAATCTGCTGAGTAACACAAAAAAACCTATGCGGTAAAAGCACGAATTTTTTTAGTACCTAGTGTGAATTATACTTATTCTTGATGATAGGTACTTAGAGAAATGACTGGGGAAAAAAATGAAAACCTGCATATGCTTAGTGGGTGCCACATAATTACCATCAGCTATCAGACTTTCTGAACTTAGGAGGATAGCAATCTTGAATTTTATATAGATATGTCAAGCATAGAGAAAAAGTAAAAATATGTCATGCTGAATAAACATGTAACATTTATTTCAGAACATCATTACCTTGATCAGCTTTATTCAGGGATTTGGCAACAACAATGAAGATGAAATAATGTATTTTGACAGTATGCACAGAGGATTTGAAGAAAAAATAATGGGATTGCCCAGAAATTGTCTCTGAGTAGTGCCTGTATGCATTTATGTGAACCGTATTGCTTCTTGAATGTATTGTTAGAATTTCTTCTTTGCAAATATATCTTACTGTGCTTTTTGTACCTTACTTATCAGGGAAAGTAAAAGTTTCTAATCATTATTGGAAAATAAGTTTAAATATCATTAGATTATTACAATCTCAAAGCATTTCCCATGAAATATTCCATGAAATTTCATGAAACTTGGGTTTTTTTCTACATACCTGTATTTGTCCAATGCTGATAACACTAACGTGCAGTTACTATCTGGTGTTTCCTCGTCTATGTGGAAGAAGTTAGCCTCTTACCTTTTGTGAGGTTGTAAAGACCTTTTGAAAGGAATACGGATATTCTACAGCGTCACAACAAATCTACCTCAAAGAAAAACAATTTCTGTGTTTGGGAGGGCGTTGAAATGTTTGGCTTTTAATGTTTAACTATGTGGATTAAAAAAAAAAAAATCTTCTGCCTTTTACAAAAAATTAACTCAGTGGGGCCCAATTTGTTGAGAATTTTTTGTTACCTCAGCTTTATTAAGTGCTCTAAGGAGTATTACTGGTTAGGACAAGGAAAAGTAAGAAGGGAAGGAAAAAAACCCTTTAAAAAACTTAAAAAAAAAAAAAAAATATTATGAGGGAAAAATACTGTTCCAGATCAGCGATGCAGAAAGGAGCAACACAGTTTGATGTCCATCCTGGCCTTCTGTTATTAAAGATAAACTAAATGCCTTTATCAATGAATGCACTATAAATATTTTTGAAGGATCGCAAGGGAATCATGCAGGCATACCTTGATCAAGATTTTCAGAAGTAACTACCTGTCAGCGTTTCAATTTTGGAATGTTTTATATGAGATAAATTTAAGGGAACATGGTTTTCAGAAAATGCTGAGAAGTCATATGGAAAATGTAATGTCTTACATTGTCATAATTTTGAGGTCCTAAAGTCACCCATCTTTTTAAAAAAAATACTAATTTTTAGAATCTTCCATCTGTTTCTGCAGCTTGGGCAGTGCCCAGAAAACACGCGGCTAGAACTTGTTGCATTTTAATACCTGCATAGCAAATCACTGACCTCTTCCTAGGATACAACAGCCAAAGAGCCACATGAAAAGAACTGCACTGGCTCGGGGCGACCGTGCGGTGTTGCAGTGACCAGGCACCCACTCTTACCTTCTTGGGGTGGTAAACTCAATATTTTGGTAACGGAGCGGTTTAGTATAAAACAAAATTTCAAAATTTACAGAAAAATGATATGATTGTGCCCAGCTCCTGGTCGTTTCAAGGGGAGTTACGAGTTAACGGTAGCTCCCACAATTAACCTGGTAATGGTGCAGCATCTCTTTGTCAGTTGTATTTATAGGCATTATTTTTGGCATCAGAGAGTGGTCTGCTTGTTATCCTTTTAAACACTCCTATAAACATGGTTTCTGCTTTAGGGAGCCTTAGTATTTGTTCTTGATTTTTCATTACTGTAAAAAGCTCATAAAATAATATTTTGTAATATAAAAAAAATCCGGAAAGACAGCATATTGAATCTTGTAAGAATAAGGTTAACATAAGATATAATTATTTTGTGTGCTACAGGTGTCAGACTTTGGAGCATGTGCCAGAAGCAAGCGAAGAGCTGTTGGACGCAGGACCGGCAGACAGACCGGAGCAGGGTACCACCAGGAGCCCGGAGGCTGGCCTCCCCTCCCTTTGTCTCAAGCAAGTGTTTCCCAAGTACGCGAAGCAGTTTAACTATCTGCGGCTTGTGGACAGAGTGGCTGCGTTGTTTATCCGATTTCTTGGTGTAAAAGGGACAACAAAGTTGGGGCCAACAGGCTTCCGAACATTTATAAGGTTAGTAAGGTGAAGGTTTCTGTGGACATGGCTTAAGGTGTAGCTGAGAACTTAGAAGCTCCCAAGCCCATGGGGCAGCACTTAAGCTTAGCTTAAGCTTCGTTTAATAAAAGCAGGCCCTACCAGTGGCACACTTTTAGCTTGTAGGTTTAGTGATGCCTTCTAAAGGAACTTTTCCCTATAAGTTCCATTGAACTATTGCCTATTTTTTTATAAAATAGATACATTTTTATCATTCCAAGCTCCCAAAATACCTGGCCCATGAAACTGTGTCTAGTAGGAACCCGGGTCTTTATTCTGCAGCAGATCAGCGATACTTTGGGAGATAGTATTTGCAGTCTTAGTCGACAAGTCAGCTTGTCCTAGTAAAGCGTAGGAATACCATTGTGAAAAAATGACAACCGAAATTGGGTCACTCGAGGTCCAATTCTGCTGGCTGTGGGGACACAGCCGCCTGCCCCAGGCCCCAGGAAGGGGTTTCCAAATGCCAGTTGCTGATGCGTTGTGCACGAAGGATTTGCATTGTGAAATTGCACCTTGCAATGGCAAGGAACTCAATTTATTTTTTCACATACTTTTTATTTGTGAGAGTTTTTTCATTGTTTTTTATGGATATATCTGTTCTAGTCATGGTACAAATATCTCATTTCTGTCTTTCATTGACAATGACAAAAGAAATCAGCAGCAGCAGCAGCAGATGTACTCTTAAAATACAGATCCTGTTTCTGTGCAGATGCATTTAGCATTCAGGAATGAATATAAACAATTTGATTTATACAAATTATGATATATAGAAAACGACTGAAGGCATCTGCTCTATCCACAGACCAGTACAGGATTGTTTCCAGTTCTGTATTTTCTATTGTTTAGTCCAGCCTTAATTTGGCACTTGTCAGAGGAACACAGAATAAATGCCAACATTTTCTTTTAAGAATATTAAAATAAATTGCCGTATCTCAATGAAGTCATGTTTGCAGTTTCCTAATGCATGTTAAATTAAACTTTTTAATATTGGCAAATATTTTGTTTATTTTTTCACCAGAGGATCTATACCAACTCTGTGGCCCTTTTTCTCAAAGGCTGTCATTACTACTCATTTCAGAAATAAGGTCATGTTTCTAAGATGTGTGCTGTATCACTTTTGAAGAATAAAATGGTACACAATTGTGATTGGGGAAGGGCAAGTGGTTGCAGAGACTAACCACTCAAATTTTAGCGAATCAAAATCTGTTCCCCTTCAATAATTTCTTCATATTAAAAAATAACTAAAAGGGAAATGCTGAACATGGCTCTAGTCCTTGCTTGGGTGCTGCTGAAGCAAGCAGCTTTGGGACTACTTAGGCCAGACCTTAAGCCTCTGTTTTAAGTGAGCTCTGCTTAGGCTACTAAAGAGTAAGATTCTTTTAAAGTATTTGGATTTTTTGTTTTGTTGGTGGTTTGAGATTTTTTTTTGGTTTGGTTTTGTTGGGGTTTTTTTTTTTTTCCTTTTCTGGCTAGAAATTTTGGCAAGCTCTTTGGCATGTGCACTAGTTCCCGCCAGGCTGCCAGACATCTGGAAATCCTGGACAGATGGCTAATTCTCACACACCGATCAACACTAGACTGCAGGCTCAGACCACACAAGTGTCAGGTCTCCTCCATGTGCTTATCACGAAACGCCCGAGATGCACCCAGGGGTTACCAGTAACGCGCAGGGTAAATCTGTCCGGCGTTCAGGCCTGAAGAATAAGCCTGTGCCCGAGAGCTTTCCCCCAACCCTTTCCCAGAAGGATCAGTCAGTAAATAGGAGTATTTCTCTGTGCAAACTCTGCCTTACGTAGACAGTCTGTGCCGATGTGTGTTGGGCTCCGCAACGTACCAAGTGATTCCGTTCTGTTACGGCCTCAGAAAGAGCCCTAGCGATAGCCTCGGGGGAAGCTGCGCGTAACCATCAACACATATTTCATTATGGTCAACATAAAGCTGTGTGTAACGGTCGACACATATTCCCCCCGCCCTGGTTTGTTGCAAACCCAAAATAAACCAGTTAATCTGTAATCTGACCCGCCGCTTTTTTGCGGCTAGAGATTGACATGAGATGGCACGTGCAAATGGGATGTAGATGCACGCGGCGAAGCGGGACGCTCCTGCCCAGAGCCGCTCTGGCAGAGGTGGTGCCCGCGTGATCTGAACCGGCAGCGGGATGAGGTACATGCAGATGTTCTGCACCTGGGAAATTCGGGGCCTTTTCCGTTTCGATACGTACGCTTGATGAACACTGGTTTGTTTGCTCTGTGCTGTACGTGTTTTGTTAGACTAAGCGTGTTACAGTGGGTGTACACGTATGACATGGGTAAACTTTTCTCCCAGTGTTCTCTCAGTTGCCCTTGCAGAATTTTTCCTGACTTGGAAGTTTGGATGTAATCAGATTTTTTTCTTTATTTTGTCTGTTTTTAACAGAAACTGCAAACTGAGTAACAGCAATTTTTCAATGGCTTCTGTAGATATCTTATATATTGACATCACAAGGAGGTGGAACAGCATGGGAATCGACCACAAAGAATCAGGTAATGCTATTTTGTATTTGAAGACTACAGAAGCTGGTTTTTTGTACTTTTGGTAGCTCAAGCACACCTCAAATATTCAGTAAAAGTAATGGGAACATGGCACGTACATCTGAGGCATGTACACGTGCAACAAATTCTTCTGTTTAGTTCCATCTCATACCTTCTTGACAGTGCAGTTGAGTGGTTGCAAAAATGAATATAAATACTTTCCTATTACACAGTTGCATTTAGAATATTAACCTATTACAAGAAATCTCTCATAATTTAATAAGCAGGCCAGAAGGATCATTCCATCCATGTCTTTGGTTTTCTGTTTAAAATTTGATTACATTGGTTATTTTTTCTGGGTTTATATATAAGCATGAAAATCAGTTTCATCTCCTGAAAAAAACAGATCTCTCTGCCCAAATCCCAACACTATAAATCACAAGAACTGAACAGTCTGAAGTTACAAACTGTCTTCAGTTTACCTGTACTCACGGTAGAGTTTGTCCACATTCACTTCTTGGGCTTCTAAGACAGATTTTTCATAAATTGGTTTCAAAGGAAAACAAACTAATTGAAATGCTAGTGTTTTCTTTCCTGAGTTTGGCTCTTCTCTTCTGCTCACGCTGAAGGTAGGTGTTCTTACATGTAGTTACTTGCCCCACAGTGAGAAATGGTTAGAATAGCTCTGGATCCGCACTGATGACACTGGGGCCCCAGAGCTGACTCTGTACGTGCAGGTTGGCAAGATGACTTTCTGATGTAAATATTTTCTGTGTTGAAGTGTAGAAAAGATTTCTCTCAACGAAAAACCTCTGCAAACCTAATTCTTCTAAATGTTTGAATATATATTATTTTCCTAAGTGGTAGCACACTATTGCTGCAGCATTAAAAGACTTGGCAGTATTAGATACTGGGCATACTACCAGGATGCCCCTTTTCCTGCTATTGAATGCGAGTCGCATTTACGTGTGTACCTGAGGTTGCTAAAGAAAACTACTTGCTTGTGACAGTAGGCAATTACTAAACAGCAACGATGGGTTTCTTCTGTTGATTATATTATGAACTTAGTTTTTTAAAGCAAACATAAACATTTCTGGAATATTATTAAGGTGTTCATATGGTAGACATCACTAGGGCAGCAGAGCATTGCATGAGGAGCCCAGATCTAGTTCTAAAAATCCATACTGTGTACCCCAGCTATAATTTTCAGTCTTTGCTTTAAAAATGCGATATGTTTCCAGTTTTAAGTCTGTTGTTTGTCCAGGATCCCTGTGTATGAGGCAAATATTTGTAAAAATGTGATCTTATGTAAAAATTTGTAGAAGTTTGTCTTCAAGCATTTTTTGTTCAAACGATCAGAGTCTGCCTTCTGTTGTTGTCTTTTCCTGCGTTGTTAGGTTTGCCGGAGATGTGCACTAGCAGGTTTCTAGGCTGTATAGCCTGGGAAACTGCCCTCCGCAAAAAGTAGGAGGTTAATAACAGTAATAGGACGTTCAGTTCTTCAGGCAGAAGACAAGACACTTTTTGGAAAGTTCCAGAATATCTATATTCCCATTCATGCTCAGGAAGGTTTGCAGTTCTCAGTGAAATAATGGAGTGTTTATCTGGCTAAAGAAATCATATTTACATAATGGATTTTTAAAAGCTTCATGAGCATCTGATCCATATACTTTTGATACCTTTTTGTGAGGTGTTTGCGATGAGTTGCTGAGTTTGTTATTGACATTTATGAAGAAAACTTTCTATAATTAGAGAAACAAACAGCCAACCCAGCCTTCAGTAGTGAATTACCTCCCTACCTGCTTTGGTCACATTTTAGATCTGAGACAGTAATCTATCAAGTAGCAGAGTTCAGGGATTATTTTCCTGTTACGTTAGTGGCCTAAATACACCATTTAATATATAACTTAATTTCTAAAATTGCT